>NW_009703263.1:0-27734 GCF_000703405.1 Apaloderma vittatum | reverse complement strand
GTGAGACACTGGCACAGTTTGCCCAGAGAAGGTGGAAAAGCCCCATCCCTGGAAGTTTTTAAGGCAAGGCTGGATGGGGCTCTGAGTAGCCTGATCTAGCGGGAGGTGTTCCTGCCCAACTGGATGGTTTTTAAGGTGCTTTCAAGCCCAGACTATTCAGTGATTCTATGGCTACACGGAAACTGATGGCAGAACTGAGGATCTGTAGGGCCAGGTGGGAACTGGATGGTTTTTAAGGTGCTTTCAAGCCCAGACTATTCAGTGATTCTATGGCTACACGGAAACTGATGGCAGAACTGAGGATCTGTAGGGCCAGGTGGGTGGGGTTTCTGTTTTTCGGTGGACCCGTCTGTGGGGCTTTTTCTGTGGGGCTTTTTCTTTGTGGGTGAAACACTGGCACAGAACTTGAGCCTTCGTAACGCCAGCCAGTAGTTAGCAGCGGTTAGAGCCATAACAAGTCATTTCCAGTATAACAACAGGTGAAAGACTATTTTAAAAGGATGCATCATGCAGGCAGCAGGGATACCTTCTTCGCCAACAACAGCAACATATCAGGTGACATCTTCTATATAGGAGTACTTGAAATTACTCATTAGGAGATTAGACCAACATAGACCAGATCGTTTTGTCTCACTCGTATGCAGGGATTATGTGGAAACAGCTGATGGTTCTCCATGGGGAACGTCGATCAAATTATTGATGGGGGTTTCCATACTTCCATCCAGCTGTTGTCAGATGCTTGCCATCCCTGTCACCACAGCCTGATGCGTTTTGCAACGACTCATCTCAGAGTTGTCAGCCCTCTGCAAATAGTTGGCTTTCATACTTAGTCCGTTTTCAGTTTGTCCATATAGAAAAACTTTACAGAAAAAATAAAAGAGTTTAAAAATAGGCTGTCAAGTTTTTTGTTGATAGAGTTGCATACATGGTATTTAATGGCCTAAAGATTTAAATACAATAGAATGAAGACTAATTCTCACTCCATCGCTAACAAAAGAATTAATAGCAGGAAGATATTCAGATGTTGCTACAGTGCAGCCACCTTAACTGTGACCCGTGTCACTTTCAGGCCGTTTTGTAGGGAGTTTCTCACTGCTGCTTGTGCCAGCCTACACACAGGGATGTTTGTCAGATGGGAAACATGGGTTGTATCCAGGTGCATTATGCAGAAGCCAGTGTAGGTGTCTCTGAAATGAAAAATATCTTTTTACGTTCATAACTGGGTTTATGAATGACACATGTAATCACCAGTTTAAAATTATATAGGAAACTCATAGATAGGAGCTAGGGTAGGTTATAGATGTGAGGTAGAGTATGAAATAGTTTGAATAATTTTCACCAGTAGGTTTATTTAAAAACTTGCCTTTTAAAACATTTAAACATTTTAAAATAGCCCCTGGCTGTGCAAACAGCCATAGGCTGTGCAAAGTCCTAGTTTGTAAATGTTTTTATTGAATGTTCAGTATAAAGTTTTCTAATACATGTACTTTCTCCAGTAATTTAATTTTTTTTAAAAGCATAGAAAGAGTGGATCAACAGGTTTGTACGAAATGGTGTTGCCTAAATCGATAGTTAACTCTTCCAAAACCATTTATGATACAGCTGTGCATGTTCAGGTTGCTCAGATATAACCCTGGAAGTAGGAAATCCTTATTGACTACTGAGATAACAAGTCAGTTTTACAGGGGAGAAGGCATTATAGACTTCTGCAAAAGTAATTTTTTTAATGTTTCTCTTGTTTGTTTTTTTCTTACAGTCCTTCAAACTCCTAGGATTTCTTGATGTTAAAGTTGTCCCGTGTGCACGAGAATCGGTGCTCTATGGCTCCTTGGGATCTTTTGTTGTGGGTCTGGGACATTTTTTAGCAACTAGTAAGTACTTACTACTTCTGGGTTTTATATATTTATTTGCAAGGAGAAATTAATTCCTATTTGCTCTTAGGTTTTATTAATAATGGAAAGTTATCCAAAGTTTTTTCTCTGGGTTGTTTTTTTTTTTTGAAGGATTTTTGTTTTTCTTTCAGGTAGAGTTAGAAGATCTTGTGACTTTGCAGTCGGTGGCTTTATTTGCACAATGTTAGGGTGCTGGTATGTAAAACGCTTCTTGAATTTTGACAGATCTATATTGCCTGCTTTGTACAACATGATCCCATTTGTGACCTTTCACACTGTTTTTGAAACTCCATAAAAAACTTGCCTAGCAAAGTGTCCTTTTCCTTCCCCAAAACATGTATTTAAAGGAAGAGTTCAGTGCCTTTGAATTTTTATGTTAATATTGTTTTAAAACTTGCTATTCTTTCTTGAATCCTAAGAGATCAAACCACCCAGTTAATTCCATCTTTCTTAATTCTTTCTTTTTTTTCCTTCACATATGCCCTCCTTCTGTCCTGGTACTGAATGGTCACAAAATTAAGATCCAAATTACAGAAATTAGCATTTTCCATTGTGTTTGTGTATCCTGCTTCTCACTGGCTACATGATGTTTGCCTTAAAGAAATAGCAGTAACACGTCTTTTCATTATGCATCATTTCATGGTGAATTTTACTGGCATTATTACATGTAGTTTCAACTTTTCAGCTGGTTGAATAACTCTACTCTGATACTGTCACTCCTATAAAGCAGGGAATTGTGTGTTTTTCTCATCCCCTCCTCTAGGTTTTACTGCAGGTACAATTTGGCCCAACACAGGATCCGGCAAAGAATGCTTAAAGAAGGAATGAGAAACAAAATTTTATTTGAAGGCAGTTCTCTTGATCCAGAAAGAAAACAAACTGGCCATGAAAGAAGCGATTCATAGTCTGCTGCTGTAGGGGGATCCATGGTCTAACACAGCTTTGGGAGAAGGTGGTCGGAAACCGGTGGTCTTCCCCTGTGCGTGTGCGAGGTGCCTAAAAAAACCTGATAAATCGTGTTGGTGTTCGTGGCAAATCCGAGCGAGAAACTCACAGTGGATCTGTTAAGCGCGTGCACAAGCCTTTCTTTGTGTATGGCTGTGTACAGAGCTAGGAACTGCTTCCTACTGAACATCTGGAAACTGATGGGTTCTGCTACAGGGTCTCAGAGGATTAACAGCACTCATTTGGGGCTGCTTTAATGTCCAGTATAAAACAGAATGGTTTGTTTCAGCACAGTTGTAATTCAATCTCATTAAAAGACAGGAAAATATTTTCATCAGCTGTTCTCTGAGTAAATGTGTCCTTCAGTGCTACTGCTGGTTGTGAAACTGGAATAATTGAACAGTGGGTGAAGGCTCATGCAAGGTGGGTGGTGTTGGTAGCCTTCGTAAGACTTCAGCTGTAGAATAACTTCGGATAATGAATACACACTCTGATGTTCAAGGATTTCCATTTCTGTTCCGTCTGTCTGAAACTTAAGAATAAAACCCCACTTTAGAAGCAGTCTGAGCCATGTAACTCATCTGTTTGCTTGAGTAAAAGCCCTGCCCTTCTATGCAAGATGGTTCCTTACAATTGGTGGAATAATAATTTACATTATTTGTAACTAGCAAGGGTCAGTAGTTTGGTGGTGTTTTTTTTTTAAAAAAGGCATGATCTACTCGTGTATTTCACTGCACGTTTTCAATTAAGTATCACTATATCATTTCAAGGAAACCATCTTGGAAATACAATGTTAGATCTAATTGCATATTGGTAAAAAGATGAGTGATGGCATAATAATCCTTGCTGCTGTCTACACCAGTGACACTTCTTTCACAAAATGATTTATAGTCTATTATGCTGTAAGCACTTTTTGGTCTAAAGGCATTCACTGATCAAAAATAGTCCTTCCCCCTCCCCCCTAAATTTAGTCTGAGAGCGTTTGCAATCTGTTGTTAACTGGAATAGGTGTGGGGAGGTCTGGGAATGTAAACAGCATCATTGTTTTACTGACTTAATTTGGAAATATATCCGAAAGCACTGAACCAGCATGCTCTTTACATTAAGATAATTAAACTATTTTCTGTGGATTAGCCTCTTAAAAGAAGAAACAAACCTATACTCCGTTTCCTTTTTTCTCCCTCTGTTTCTCCTGTTTCTTCTGGAGGAAGCAATAAAAAATAAATTTTATGGGGGACATTCAGTTCAGTAGTTTTAGTCTCCAGGAAACTTGAGTTAGTGCCGTGAAACGCTTTTTGCACTCACTGCAAAATACAAACGCGGAAGTTAACCAGTAGCTGACTCTAATTCAGAGGAGAAAAATGTTTGCCCCGGTTCTGCGCGGGGCTGGGGAGGGAGGCTCCTTCCCCGCGGGTGGGGTGGGGGGTCTTGCCTGGTAAAGCCCTCAGAGCTGCACTGGGAAGGGGGGGGAGCCGTGAACTGGGAATTAGCGAGCTCATATTTTAGCACATGGTTGAGTTCTTTCCTGCCTGACCTAAGAAAAGGAACTGCAACCTAAGCAGGGGGTCTTTTGGTTGCGGGGTCATAGTTCAGCCAGGGAGTTAGGGAACAAAAGCCTGCAGATGGGAATGTGCTCTGGCAAAGAGCGGCTGCAGAAAAAGAGGAGAATGCTGTTTTGTGCTGATAGGAGAGAAGCTGGCATGTGCCTAATGGCACCCTTCAAAATGCACCAGTACTGGGACTACGGCGAGAAAAAAAGCAGAAATGTCGCGACACTGTGCGAATTAAAAAATCTGGGGAAAAATGCAGCGTTAGATCCAATCCAGTGTTAACTGGTGCTGGTTTTAGCTGCTACATTTAAGGATGTTAGCTCAACAGCAGCGTAACTACAGCGTTAGCAAGTCTGACCAGTAACCGTGACATTTCTAGATGTATCTTCATTGTGTAGGCAACCAATCTAGTAACTTAGGCTGCCTCACTGTGCAAAATGTGAAATGAGCATGCCAGAAGTCAAGAGAAAAATGGGGAAAGAGGCAACAGGCAGGCCAGCCGGCCGGTGAAGGATGTTAGCTCAACAGCAGCGTAACTACAGCGTTAGCAAGTCTGACCAGTAACCGTGACATTTCTAGATGTATCTTCATTGTGTAGGCAACCAATCTAGTAACTTAGGCTGCCTCACTGTGCAAAATGTGAAATGAGCATGCCAGAAGTCAAGAGAAAAATGGGGAAAGAGGCAACAGGCAGGCCAGCCGGCCGGTGGTTTGGAGCCTCCATTGTCTTGCAGTAGTTGAGATGGGCTCAAACTAACCACAAGTCAGAGCCTCTGTGGGAGGGGGGGCAGGGGGGGAATAAGACAAGGAAGCTGTGAGCAGGACTCGTTCAGTGTGAAAGAGGAGGACCTGCAATAGCAGAGGGAGGAATGCTTATGGTTAAACATGCAGGCGGAAGAAAATAGTTTGGCATAATTCCTCGGAGTGCTGGCTACAGCTGTGTCTGCGCCAGCTACAGAAAGTGGGTTGAAAACGACTGATGGGTGACAAACCCCTGTCAAAAGGGTGAGGGACATGGCAAACCCCAGAAATCTCAGAGCTACGAATTATGATAAATCAAGATATGTTCACAAGAAAATAAAAATTGTAGTAACTTAATAAAAGTAATGTTAACATTTGAAAACAATTTCCTAATTATTTTTCAAATCAGTGAGCCATATCCCTGTTAACACTGTTTTTTTTAATCTAAGTTGGTGGAAACACATAGCATGCATCTGAGTTTTATTATCAGACGATACCTTTAAGTATTGCTGCTAATGTCAGATGTGGTAGTTCTTGCTTTATTGAGCTTCAAAGTATTGATAGAAATTGGTTACTAGAAAGAAAGGGAAATGGTAATTGTGAAGATGTTTCGGTTTGAGCCCTCTGACTCAGCCTTTAAAATGAGAGAATGAAGTATAGTGGCTTTAAGCTATAAAGTTGCTAAAGTCCTGATTCTTTTACTGAGAGTTAAGGTTGCTTGGTCACTGACTGGTGACTGACAAGCACGCTTAGTTTTTATTCTTAAAGTTAGTAGTATCCCCCCTTTGAGTGATGTAAATCGCCACCAAAATAATGAGCTGGCTGTGCAGCCTGGCTCCCCGGGGCAGTGGCTGCACTCTGGGGCAGAGATATTTGCCAGCCCCCTCAGGCGGGAGTGCACCCCAGGGGCTCCGGCAGCGGCCAGAGCACACCCTGTCCTCCTGAGCCTTTCAGGAATGAAGGTCACTCAAGGCAATGGGCTGAAACACGGCGATCTAAGGTTAATTGCCAACTCTTTTATCAGCAAGGTGTGTGATCGTGTCGCTTCTGCTCTCCAGTGTCCTCCACTAAAGCAAAGACAGAGCTTTGGCCACTGAGACTTGCAGCAGGCTCAACACCCAAGAACTTTTTCGAGGTAATTGCAGAGGCGGTTGCAGCTGTCATCCCAAAGTCACAGCGTTCATCTTTACCCGAGCAGGGATTTTGGGAGATGTTGGCTCTCGCTGCGTTTTGTAGGGTTCCAGGCTGTCCTGTGTGTGTCACCACCCACCTCGAGTCCTCGAGTGCTGCAGAGGAAGGGTCACCTCCTGTCACCACGTCTGGCTTTTGGGAGGGTGATTTTTTAGGCAGGAAGAGGTGGGGAGAACGTTTTTTATTTCTAGTGTAGGCAACCCAGGTAACAATGAGGCACTGTGTGAACTCAGTTGTAATGAGCTCCCAAGTGAAAGATTTTCCGCAGCTTAGTAGACTAATTCCCATACTTCTCTCATTCCTGTATTCAGGCGTTTAGCTTAAAGAGCTCGGGGGTTACCAGGTAAATTTGCTTGGTTTGCTCCATTTAAAGTTTGAAACTAGTATATTGTTATTGCCTTGGAAAACTGATCAAAACAAACGGTTTTACAATAAGTTCAGATGATCAAGATGATGATCCTTTGATTTTTTATTTTAAATTGAAGAACCAAGAATTAGTTAAGTGTCAGAAGTGGAGCTGAGTTTTAATTAATGTGACTTGAGGCCTTGGAACATAAATCCTTCTTACGCTGTCCTGGTTCGAGCTAAACAGAACCAATTCTGTTCAGTGATTTTACTTTTCAGCTCAGTGTCTTCTAAGAGGCTGCATTTTCTGAAGTCAACAGCGTGTTTTCGCAGACAGTGTGTGCTGCTAGAAGTGATAATGCCTGATGTTTACAGTGACTACCAGGGATTGGCATGCAGAAAGGCTCTTGCGGATACTTGCTCCTGTAGTGTCAAAGGCCACTGCTGGCTCTTGTGTGCCACGCTGGGGGTGCCGGGAAGTAAAAATGTCACAAGGAAGTAAAAGGTTGCACCTCTGGGGAGGAGGGGACAGGGAAGGTGACTCAAGCCTGACCAAAAAGCATTCCATTCTGTTTATGTCATATTCAGGATAAAGCTGAGGGTCAAGCTGTCTTCTTCAGTGGCCAGTGTCTGAAGAGGGCTCTGTCGGTTCTTCTGCCTTAGATCCCAGTATCTGTGTTCCCAAGTCCAGTTCCAGAATCTGGTTCCCATCTGCCACTCAGTCAGACTGGGACTTGCCCAGTGCCTGCTCTGCAGTGTCAGTGGTGATGCAATTGCCATCAGGAGGTTGGGTTTGATACTGGTTTTGTATATATTTGCATATATTTCATTATTTTGTTATTAATAGTATTGTATTTTATTGTTTCATTAAATATATTTTAGTTTTTTCTTCTCCATCCCTTAAGTCTCTCTCTCTCATTCCCTTTCTTTTCCACTTTGGGAAGGAAGAGGGATTAATAAAGATCATTTGTCATTCATCTAGTGGCCAGCCCAGCCCTAACCGTTAAAACGAATGCTTGAAATGAAAATATTACACTAAGCAGGTATGGCTGCTAAACTTTTGAATGGAGGAGGAGAAGGAGGCTGATGAAGTGAAGGTAAAGCCTTGGATGAGATGATCTGAGGAAAATGCAGACATTTATTCATATCTAGCAGCACTCTGACTAAGACTGTTCATAGGCCCCGCATTTTCACATACTCTCATAGTTTGCCAGAGAGCCCCTCCCGGAACAGGTCACAGCATCCCTGTATCTATTTGTTTTAAAGATAAGAGTGATTTGTTCTCAGGAGGATATTTTAATCCTTCCAGCTTATCATGAGCAAGACTGTGCCTGAGCCCTCAGCTTTCTTGAAGACACTGGAAGTCCACTGGCAGTACTTGAAATGAACCATGGGAGCAGACAATTACCACTGCAGGGCTTGCTCTTTTTGGACAGGCCACAGCTCCAAAAATACCCAGCCTGAATATTGGGGTGATCTATTTTGCAGAACCAAAGATTCTTTGTGCTCTGGAGAGAAGGAAGCACATGCTTTGCTTATTCTTAAAACTCCTTGTTTGTTTTGTCAAATGCTGTTACAAAGAGCAGCAGGTGTACTCTCAGCCAGTGTGGCTTCTCTCCCTGGACAATAGATCCTCTTCTCTCCTGCTGATGGCAAATGGCTTGTCATCAACTGTGGTGATCACGGTACACATGTATCCATGAGACTTCCTGGCCTTCAAGCCTGCACCTACGTACGTGACAGGTTTCTGGAGTTCACTTACAGGCTTTACAACACTGGTTGATACTCATGTCCATCATCCACGTCAAGAGTTCTTACCACCTTCACCTTTGCTGGGTGGCCAAACCCAGTGAGAAAGATCTTTCTCCACCGCCTCATCACTGTGGCACTGCACACATGCTGCAGAAAGGGAGTGAGAGATCCATCCAGCCTATTTGACCACGGCTCCATCTGAGCAAATCAGCAGTCAGTGTGCCCACAATCTCTGCCAACTGAACATTTAGGATATGTTACTTAAATGGTTAAGGGGAAGCTAACACTCCCTCCCTGTCAGGAAACATACAGGCTCTGGGTAGGATAGTAGCAACATCGCTGAAGATGAAAAGACAATAACTGATTTATTAGTAGGCAGGTATATTATCGTGAACAGCTGTTGTGTAGAGCAAATAAAGAGAAAAAAATTCTCCGATGGCCTGTTCCTCAAAGTAGAGGGGATACTATTCTGTTCAGACCCCCCAAAGAAATCTGGAACTACCAGTGATTATCATATGCTGTGCTTATAATGCTTTCATCCAACATATTAAAGCCCTTGAGGGTCACCCTGAGGCAGCACTGGAGGCTGTGACAGAACTTGTCAGATGGTTTCTTAGCTCTGATAGCATTCAAGTACCACATTCTTCAGTAACTGCCTACTCAGACTCCCAGATAGATAAGAAGAGCTCAGCCCTTTCTTCCCAGACCTCACAAAGCCCCCTAGAACCAGTGCTGCAGAGGGCTTCTTACCTTCACTAACAAGCACGATGGTTCTCTCCATCACAAAATCCAGTCACCGCCCATTCCTGTTCACCATTTGCTGCATCACCATTCATCCTTCCGCTGGGGACACCATTCCTCAGTTTGTGTGTCTCTGTCACCCACATGTCCACTCTCAAGATCATCTAAGAGGTGCATCTTGAGAGCATCTGAGTGGGTCACAGAGTGACTGCCCACCACATGGCCACCAAGCTGCTCCCTCAGAATAACAGCCAGTTGGAGCAAAGCCAAGGATGTCCCCACAGACACATATGTACATGGACCCATGTGTGCAGCCAAGCTCCCCACACTTCAGGAGTGCTCTGAGAATCCCAGGGCTGTGAGACACCACAAACCACAGCCCTGTTTTAAATTGCATACCCAATAAAATTCAGAGGAGTTCAGTTATTGATAGATCAGCAACACTGCCCATCTCCTGGTGACCTCCTAGTGGGATCCACACTAATTGATACAGCGACCATCCCAGGAGGAACCTGCCTCCCTTCACCCGCTTTCACTGGTTTGTTCTGGAGCTAGAGAAGGATACTTACGCTTGGAAGTTGCTGGATAATACATCTTTCAAGGTAGTAAATATTTATAAAAGCAAGATCATTCCTGAAAAGTTCTCTCCTCTTTGTTTTCTGCGCTTGGATCTGCCGAAAGAAACCACTGGAGTCCCTCATTTCCCTTCCATGGGTGTTTCCTTAAAGGAAAAAATAAAAAAGGACTGGCCAACTGCCAACCTGTGGAGGCACATAAATATCCCAGGGCTGTGCTAACGCAGCTGCCGAAGC
This sequence comes from Apaloderma vittatum, assembly GCF_000703405.1. Taxonomy (NCBI): domain Eukaryota; kingdom Metazoa; phylum Chordata; class Aves; order Trogoniformes; family Trogonidae; genus Apaloderma; species Apaloderma vittatum. The sequence goes on along the minus strand of NW_009703263.1, from coordinate 17,765 downwards.
GGTAGCAGCAACCTCCTCCCGAGACGTCCAGGACTCCCCAGGGAGATACTGTTTTTTTGGAAGCGTCTCCCAGCCTCCACCTTCTTCCCCAACACTGAGCAGATTGTGGAGTTGCCTTAACGCCAAGCAGAGCCGGGCTCAGCACACTGCACTGTGGACCAGAGCGCCGGATCACAGTGATTCCTTCCACCTCCTCCTTCCTTTCAGAGAAAGCAGCTCCCACCACAGCCACGTACAGGAACCAGATGGTCGGCTCAGCACTGGCAGCCGGTGTGGCCATCGGTGGCCCCAGCTCCATGCAGAAGATACTTCTCTGTAAAAAAGATGCAGGCAAGTTCATACAAGAGGTGTGACTGAAAGAATGTCTTAGGTCTGGAAACCACATTGTGTTTTGTGACATTTAAGTGTTGCATTCTCTGATAATGTAAGTACTGAAATAGTTCTTATTGTGCTATCACAGCCTCTTTCTCCGAGGTCCATGAGGGAAACAGGGAGAATACATGAGATACTTAATTTGCACAAGTAATTTACATCTAATGTTTCTTTTTGGGCTGCTTGGTTTACTATCTATCAATTTGATATATTTAAAAAAAATATTATTAGAGGGTAGCTGCTTGCATAATAGAGTTTACACTAAAAGGTGGGAAGCAGCTGCTCTGCTGAAAAGGGTAGGACTTGAGTGGATGCCAAGCTGAACATGGCCCAAGAAGAGTGTTCCCACTGCAAATAAGACAAACCACAGCCTGGGCTCCACCAGGAAGTATGTGGCCAACAGATGGAGGGACGCACTCACCCCCTGGTACAGCTGAGGCAGCACGCCCACTATGGCTGTCCAGCTTTGGGCCACTCGGTCTGTTGACAAACCACAGAGACTTCAGTGAAGGGCTCCTAAGGCGTTCAGGGAGTTCAGGCGCGTGCCCTCTGTAAGAACGGTGGAAGGAGTTGGATTTAGTGTGAGGAGGAGTAGGCTGTGGGATGACCTAATAACTGCCTAATATCTGCAGGACAGTTACAAAGATGGAGCTAAACGCCTCTTGATAGTTGCAGAGGATGCAGCAGAGGCAGTGGTCACAAACTCAGGTTTGGGAGCTTCAGGCCAGGCAGCAGGACACAGTGTTTTACTACAAGTGCAGTGCAGCACTGGGGCAGGTTGCCCAGAGAGGTTGTGTAACTTCCACTCCTGCAGGTTTTCATGCTTCAGCTAGACCAGCCCCAGCTGCCCTGAGTACTAGTGCCAGTCCTGCCGCAGGCGGGAGGATGGGCTACATCTCCAGAGCGCCTTGCGAACAACTCTTCTGCAGTTCTGTGACCTGCTGAGAGATGGAGAATCTGCAAGACCCAAGGCACAAAAGGCCCAGCGCAGTGCAGAGGACCACCCACAGTAACACCCTGTTCTGCTTTTGGGAGTAAGTCTCTCCAACAAGGCTTACTCCTTTCCTCTCCCCTATCTCTTACTACCTTTTTACCACAAAGACAAAGGTCCTTTTATAGTACAAAGGCTCATCTTACCCACTTGCTCAACTGCCCCATGGAGCTGGAAGTTCAGCAGAGCCTGAACATGGCTCTAACCTGCATCTGCGTAAGTTTCACGGAGACTGAAAAAGAAGATCAAGCCTTTCCAGTGTCTTTCACCTTGTAAACAACCACTGGTATTTTAAGCATGCATTTATGTCCAGAGAGATCTTCAGTACTAGTCTGGACCTTTTTATTTTCTGACTCTCTTGAGCATCAGCACCATTTCAGAACTCGTGCCCTGTCAGCGCTCCTTGCCAGCACAGACCTCCCCACGTCTGAGGCAAACAAATCATTGTTAGAACCTGGGGGAAAACCTCCAGAGCACAGAGTGGCAGAAGAGTTAATGCAGGCTAATGTGATGTAAATGAAGGCTGCGGTCAGACCAGAAAACACATACTTGCATTTTTATGCTCCAGTAGTTATCAGAGGTGTCCCAGTAAGCAGCCATCTGATCCTAGATAAAGGAGAATTAACACTGAGAAAGTCCCTTTCCAATCCTCATGTGCTAATCAGGCAGCAGACCCGCCAATCATTAGTGTATATTGCATCTGCCCTTGACTACCAAGTCGTAAAAAATTTTTGAGCATGACAGTTTGAGGGAAAAATTGACCAAGCTGTCTTATCACTGTTTTGATTTCAGTAACTCGTAGGACCAAAATTACTCTGCAGATCAAAGATTGTCTACTAAACTAGAAAAGAGAACAAAAAACTTGCTCTGAAGTAACACTTGTATATCAAGTCACCCACATGAGTAATTATATTACTAGGTTTTTTACATTTGCCTTTGTTTTTTCCCTTTTGATGTTGACAATGTGTTAAGCATCTTTTTTAAGCTACAGCTGAGTTTACATAGCAACTGATTCATGGCTGAATCTTCCTGCCGCTCCCAGTACTGGCAGAAAGACAAAGTTAAGGCAACAGCCACATCCAGATTATTTACTGGCAAAGTCCCGATTTCAGCCGGTTCCCTGCAGTGGCTGGCTCTGGAGAGGCTTGCTGCGCTGGAGCAGACAGCTCATGCCTCGGTCAGCGAGCAAAGGAGAAAAGCTGCACAGAACCAAGAGCTAATCTGCTGTTAAAATCAAGAGACCACCTTGCCCCCTCCACCTACACAGGGTGGCTTTGTCTAAGACAACGTGAACTGTGCATGACAGAGAGAGGCACTGCTCTACCTTCCCTGCAGCCAGTTTCTTAATGCCGGAGTTACAAAGCTGCTCTGCTCAATTCCTCCTTTCCTCTCAGTGGCTTTTTCTGACGTCCTGGAACATTCCCCATCCTCCACAGTGCTACAGGCTGAGACAGCTCCAGCTGTACTTACTAGCTCACAACTACAGCATATGCACACATACTCACTTGGGAGAGTCCAACCCCTGGCAGTTAAACATATGCAGAAGTATTAAAGTACCTCATATCTCTGACTCGGCTTGGTTTCTTGTGGCTTCGTCTGAGGTTGCTCTTTCAGAAAGCACTGGCCTAGTTTTCCAAAAGGTCAAACAAGGAAACCTTCTAATTCTAAAAGACGACATCACATATTTCTTCTAAAAACGTTGGTCAAGAGTGGTCTAAGATTATAAAAACCCAAATAAGTGAGTTACACTACAAAGAGTATTTTTTTTTTTTTAATGCAAGTGGCATGGCCTGCATACGGCACTGCCAGAACCTGGATTTAGTTAATCCTGCTATCAGAAAAATTCGGTAGAATTTCTAAAAATATCATTGCCGATCAAGAATTCTTCTGCAACAGGCAGTGGAAAGAACTTGTCTACAAGTTCCACTTAGACCGAGCTCCTACATGGACACGACGGCATTGCCCAGCGCTCCCCATCAAGTGCTGGGGCAGTGCTGCATGCTAGAAGAGGCAGCTTGTGGCAGCAGAGCCAGGGTTTGGAGACAGGGATCTCATGATGCACCCAGAACCCAAATGTCCTACAGGCAAGAGCCCATTTACAAAGTCTGTTTACCCCCAGAGGGCCCAGGACTCAGCCCCTTGCCAATACCTCTGCAAGTCAGGGAAGTGCCTCCATTTACTGTGTGTATCCTAGCAACTATTACTAGCAAAGGCAGAAACACAGCTGGAATGTTTTACTGGGGAACCTTTTTCCAGAGATATCCCACACAGACCTGCCTCCAGTCTGCAGCTAAGCACACGTGGCCCCATCCCGCTACGCAAGGTGGCTACAACACGTGCCAGCAGCTTCAGCAGATGGTGCTCAAGGGAGAGTGCCACCACCAGCGGTACTGCTGCCACTGGCAATAGCTGGCGCTTTTTTTTTGGTCCAAGGGTCTCCAGGCTGTACTGTTAGAAAAACCCCAGCACACTCGTTGTACCCCTTGTATGTCACTGGTGCCTGCATCACCTCAGCTGCTGTACAACGGGTACTTTTCCTCACATAAAAAGTTGTTCTACACTGCAAGAAGTCACTCCATGGGAGAGATGGCTCAGCGCTCTCACTGTGGTAACACGTAGCTGTGTTTTCCTCACCTGGCTGTAGCCAGCAGCTAACTTTTCTATCGCCTTTTCAAAATGCAAACTGCAAATGTGTTTTTTTGTGATTTTCTAGGTGAGGGCTTTTCTATACACGTCCTTTGTCACATGGCAAAATAAATCCCTTCTGTAGAAAAAACCAGAGCCAAGATGAATTGGAGAAGTTTCTCGCCTTCACGGGTGGGCCCAGGCTGAATGTACAAACATCCAAGCCTCATGCAAGCGCCCAGCTCTGCTCAGCTGCGATAGAGCGGAGAAGTATTTACCCTTCCTCTCCCCTGTCTGAACTACATGTCGCTCCCTGGTGCTTATGTTGAAGCTTTTATAAATTCTACATGCCAGAACAAAGGCAGCACCTGTATATTGCTGAACTTAGCAAAACAGGTTTGGTTTTTTTATAGGAGTATTTTTAGTAGAAACATACTCCTCTTTCCAAGTGTGATACAGTTGAAGCACTTTCTCTTGTGTAGCTTTTTTTTTTTCTTTTTTAAACATCATACATTGAAGAAGTGAAAACAGAACATCCCAGACTTTTGAATCAAAATACAAGCTTTACAACCACATAGTAAGTGTAGGCTCTTATATTTCAGTTTAAGACTATATAATTTTATAGAGTACCAAAATAAGCAAAGGATCAGCACTCCATACAAAGTGTTAGTTCTTGTCAGGAGGGTAGAAGGGAATGAACTTTAGTTACACTGAACTTTTTCTGCAAGTCTAAAGAAAATTCCATTTCAGCAGAACAGAGATTTGAGTTTAGATTTTCCATCCATTAAAGTTTCTTTAAAGACAATTTACATTTTTCTCATTCAAAGTAAAGGGATGAGTTAAAGCAATATTAACAAGGAGGTGGTGCTGTTAATGTTTAATGTCAATATGCAATGTCATCTGCTATAAAGATTGCTAGAAGAGCAACACAACTTCACCTTTACTTCTGAAGACTATTAGAAGAAATCGACTAACATTTGAGAAAAGTTTCAAGCACGCTACACTGATTCTACATCTAGGCTGCTGCTGCTAAGCCTCTGCTAGATTGTTCACTGCCCCGAGGAGCGCGGCAAGGCCCAGGCAGTGACACGTGTTTTCACATGTATGCCATGCATCTGAGCGTCCAGCTCCCGACAGTTGTCTCTCCCCTGTCTCACGACATTAAAACGCAAGGGAATGAGCAGCAAGCATTGCCACTACAATTTTACAAAAGCATAAATCTGAACAAAATAGCAGTTACAATGACTGGAGCCCTCTGTTCGGCTCCAGAATTTGTTCTCCACGACAGCCCTGCTTCTGTCCTACTTGCTGTCCAATTCTTCCCCTGCTCCTTTCCCTAATGTCTGTTTTACAATAAATAGGTTAAGTGGACTTACATGATGCAAGCGCAACTCAAAAGACTTTTGCCCTATACACATAACCATGTTCAACTGTGAGATTATACATGTGAGATATCTGTAACAGAGCAACCACCAGTTCAGATTTTTAAAGAAACACAAATATTTCAGCATGTACACAGTAATGAGTTTAAAACTGTCCAACACAATCGCTTTCATACATTCTCTTCCTCTTTATAGCCTTAAAGGGATTTTAGACCTTGATGGCGACAATCCCAAAACAAGAGTAAAATGAATTTATTTTATTGCAAACAAACGTCTAGAATTAAATTTCTCCACCCACTTTCTTTAAAGAGAAAAGGAATCAGCAGGCTAAGGAGATACACCCATTTGAGAATTGACATGAATAAAAATTAGATATAAAATGGGTGACTCACAGTTTCATTAGCTTACAAAATGGTGGAGTAACTACTACAAGCACACTAGGTATACAGTATTAAAGAGTTATACAGACACACAGCTAACTTCATATAGATCCCATTAGACAACTGGATTTACAACAAGTTTTGTTTAATAAGAAATGGGCAAAGCCAGCTTCTTTTCAGAATCAAAATGCAGAACAAATGGAAAAGAAATTATGGTGTTGTACCTTCACAAGTTTGAGCCTCCACAAATAATGCAACCGAGTTTTACAACTTTGAGAGCTTCTACATACACTCCACCTTCCCTACTGAGCCCCCAGGTTTCCTCTTTGCCCCCAACATCTTATAGAATTCCAAATGTTACAAAAAAGTCCTAGTTATTGCCAGAAACTTTTACCTCCCCCTCCTCCCCTCCCCACCCAGAAGCTTCATAGAGAGGATGGAGTGTAATAGGGAGCTTTACAGGATCTCACGGTATTCGTGAGGGCTAACGAAGGAGCCTTCGTACGAATCTGGTTGCTAACATTTCTATCGGATTGTGACATGACTCACGACTGTTTCTTAGAAATTGGGGGATGGGGAAAAAGGAGAAAATTCTTTAATAAAAAGACACCAGGTACAAAGCAACGTTTTACTTTTGTTGTGGTAAAAAAAAAAGTCACATTTTACAGATAAAATGTAGAACCCTGAAATACTGACACATTCTCTTATCGTGCACAATGCTGAGGTTCTCTTACGAATCACTTTAAAACTGCAATTAAAAATGTACAAAAAAAGAAAAGAAAAAAAATCAACCCACAAAGCTTCTAAAAAAGGAACCCGCAGGCACTTCCTCTTGTGGAATGTTTAAAAAGTTAGCCTACTAAAGAAAACAGTCGACTTCTTGTGAAGGTTTTGGAGAAATATGTATCAGTTCATTTATTTGGGTATTCAATAATATCCTTGGTGATAATGCTGACTCCATGGCTTCTGACCCCAGAATTGCTGCAATAAATGGATAAATAGTTAATTTTAACCTGTAATCACATAATGATTCCATCCTGTAAGAAACGTAGCAAAAACAAAATTTAAGAAAAGAGCCTAACAAACATCTAGTTCTCCTCAAACTTGAGAAGATTAAAGTCCTCCCAAATAGCAGCAAGTTCCTAAACAACTGAGTACAGTTGAGAGTTCACTTCACAGTAGCAATGTGAAGCCAAATACTACACACCAGTAAGACCAATAAGCCATAGCTGATATTTGATATATCATGACCATCAAGCCAGATTAAGTTTTGCACAGAAAGCTATTTATAGGTATTACTTAGCATTAGATGATTTTGCTATCAGGTTTTCACTACACATTTCAAAATGCTGTCTGAAAGAATCATATATTCAAGTTAACAATTAGCGAAAAGGTAAAGTTATGACTACTTACACCCTGCTGCCACTGGTTGTAGCCCTGAGATTGGTTTTTGTAGCCACGATTATTTCCCCGTCCTCTGAAGTTCTGCAAGAGAATAACACTTTTAAACTACTTTATCTGTATAGATTTTTCAGATTTGTACTATAGCAATCTGTCTTTTACCACCAAAACATCATGTACCATATAGAACCTTTGAAATGCAAAGTATCAAACCTATGTTAAGAAACAAACCAAAACCCACTAGAATACCAAAAGCTGCCCCCTTCCAAGCAACTGCTTCTTACACATGGGGCAGGAACCTCAGAATTAATAAACCAAGTCAAACTCTGTTGTTGCCAGTGGTCTGGAAAGCTGGCTAATCCAGTTTTGACTCGCCCTATTTCCAGCTGCTAGACTGCACCAGGACGACTAAAAATACAAGAGCTTGACTATTTTTAGTTAGGAAAGGCTGTATTGCTACAAGGATATGTTATCTGATCAGACAACTGAAAATAGAAGGCCACAAAACTTCAAAAAAAAGTTTTGGTACAAAAAAGGAACATTGATACTAGTAGATAAAACACTGCATTTCCCCTGTTTGTCAGTATTACACAAACCTGAGTCATGTTTACTGGCTTGGGCTCCATCTGCTGGCTCTCATGTAATCCAAATTACGTTTTCAAATACTTCCACTGCTATTCCATCAGTTAAGAACTAGGCTAGTGTATCTTTACTAGATGTGGTGTTCAATACCAGACACCAAAACAAAGACACTCTCTAGAGCGATTTTGACAGTTTCCTGAACACTTGATAAAGGTACACCTTGTCCCTAAGTCCAAGCAATGGTTACTACTATTTGGGGAAGAAGAAATTAATTCATACACACATACCCTAAAAAATCTTCCCCTTTTAACAGGACAGTTTTAACACAGAATCCCCAGGATCAACATCTGAATTTCTTAGTCAACACTCGGAGCTCTGGGTATGTACGCTGAACTACAAAGTACATGGGATTATTGTAGTACCACAACCTAGTCTGTGGCTGTTCACAGCCACCAAACATTTGGAGGGAGATCATCCACAGTACCGTAGTTCAACTAATACACACACCCTCACACCCTCATCAAAGCATCACCTGGTTGTAGTTTCCCCTGTTGGGCATTCCACCTCTGTTATAGTTTCCTCTGTTTGAGTAGCCACCTCTGCTTGGAAAGACAGGGCCACGAGGATATGGGTAGCCAATTGCACCGCTGCTGCCACCTCCGCCACCACCACCTCCACCGCCTCGCTGAGGCATGTTGCCTCCTCTCCTGTTGTATCCACCACGATTGCCAGGGACTGCAGGGAGAAAAGAGTTACTTCAATCAAGTAATTGTTAGGTCTTCCTTAAGTATTTCTTACATAAGGATACCAAGGTATCGTGAATATATGAAAGTGTAGAAATAAGATACTCAAATTCAGCACAAAATAGCTGAAGCAAAGACTAAGTCATCTGGTCATAGTGAAAAATGGCAATTTAACAACACATTACCACCCTCGCAATACAGTCAGGGATACAAGTGAACAACAAACCAGACATAAAAACTCAAAGCCATGCCTCAAATTACAGCAAGAGTGTAATCCAGGATATTGATAATCCTCACTTCTTAAGCTGCACATTTAACTTTGCACTAATATGTTAGACTTACTGAAGTTGAAATCCAGGTTCTCACTACATAACAATTGCAATGCAAACACTACAACCTTTTTTCACCCTAGCAGCAGCAACCTCCAAAATATACAGGCTTATTTCTATGCTCACCTCCTCCTCTGAAGTTGCCACGCATGTTGAAACCTCCACGTCCTCTCTGACCCCTATTAAATTGATTTTTATTGCTCTTCTTGTTCTTCTTTGAGCCAGTGTTCTGTTTTTTTTCTGGCGGAAGAGATTTCTTACTTTCTTCTTTATATTGTTCCAAAAGCTTCTGAGCTTCTTCTTTTTGCAACTCTACATAGATTATTTCATCAAAACATTCTGCTACCTCTGGCAGTGTGAAGTTCCCTATAATTGCAAAAACACTGAGTATTCAGGATCTACATTCCACTACAGTCAAAGCCGTTAATTTAGCCACCTTTCCCCCATTCTTCCTCCCACCCCCTGCATTCCCTCAGCATAGGGACAGAATTACGTAATTTGTGCATTTAAGAAACGTAACAGTGACAAAAGAAATAAACAGGTCTTCATGGAGTTGCCAGTACTGTTCCGAACCTTGAAAACATTCTGCCTATATCTTTTTTTTTCTTTTCTAAGCCTCCACTCAGAATACCAGTTTCTGCCAAATATGTCATTTATATAGGGCACTTTATGCCAAGACAGCTTTGTGCATCTGCATGAAGCATATCAGCATAACTGAGTAGTGTTAAGGACTGCAGCAGAGGGAACACAATATAGTGTTGTCCTACAAGTTACAATAGTCTTCCAGTTTTGTTTAATTACAACTGTTTAAGATAAAGTGATTTTTTTAGACTTCACGTTTACTTAATCCTTTAAACAGATACTCAGCATCCTAAAACACAGTATAGGATTATGTTCCATGCCTTTCATTTTGAGAACTGCATGCTCTGGAAGATCTTTTCCCTCCACCTCTGCCTTCTTTTGTGTTCTTTGCTTGTAGTCTTCATCTTTTGGGCAAACAACAACTGCTTTGCGCTGGAAGCCTGCAAACAGGCACATTTTTCTCCTCTGCGCAGCTGCAGACACATTTGTCTGAAAAAAATGCAGTAACTTACTACACGTAGCTGTCATTGTAAGAGTTAAGGAAGTCAACTTATGGTGTATAGACTTCACCTCTACAAGAGCTTGCAATGAAGTTTACAAATAACTGGACATAAAGACGCTGCATAATGCAAAGTTACGAGCTCACATCCACGTGTTAAAACACTACTCCTCCCACATCCCATAAAGCCAGTGAAGTTCAGACAAGCATTTGTAGTATTATCTCAACTTTGTGTCCCATGAATGAGTAATAAGTCAATAAGTGAAACAACCACTATTACAATGTAACTTTAATCCCATTTAATTACTGCACTACAGACTATAAAATATTTTCTTAACCGTTTTTTCACTGAAGCTTCTACCTGATCCAAAATGAAATTCCGCTTCTTACGAGCTGCAATCTCAATGAACTTTCCAAGACACTGTGGAGCTCTCTGCAACAGTGTGTTAAGTTTTCCAGTGTCTGCCATCTGACGCTTAAAACCTGCAACCTACAGAGAGAGTTCCCACAGTCAGAGTAGCCCTTACAAATGTGGCTGACTTTTTTCTTTTTTTTCCTAAATGCTTTTCACTCCACGCTTCAAGGCTTGTTCCAATTCAAGGCCATAGCTGCAAACTCCTAAATGCAATTCCCAAAGCCTCCATAAAACATATAGTTTTATAAAAAAAGACCCTAGGTGAATCAATATAGCTGAATCCAAGGTACACTCATCACATTAATATTCTATTCTGAGGACAGTTACACTAAGAGAAATAGAAATAAATAGTCAACAGTTGACTATTTCTTATACAGTACCATAAAAACCTTCAGAATCCTGCTGTGCTAAGTATGAGTTAGCAGCTCAACAGGATAAAAATCTTTAATGGTCATTAGCTAACCAGCAGCTGGTTTCTTAGATATCTTTGATACAGAACCCCATGGCAGCCTCGGACCTTGGATTTACAGGAAGTCTTTAACACATCAAAACCCATCATATTATTACTTACCATCATTTTGTCCATAATAGTATTTGTTCCAAGAATGTTGTATTTCCCAGGATTTGCTGCTGCGTGTTTGGTAACCCATGTAGTCTTGCCAGCTCCAGGCAAGCCAATCATCATCACCACCTACAACGACAGTTTCTACATCTGAGATACTAGTTCAAAGATTTTCTTTGATATACAACTTAGACCCTCACAAACCTAATGAAAACTGAGTGGGGGGGCAGGGGGGTGTTGGAGTGTGTGTGTATGTTTGTTGAAGAGTCATGGGATATCAAGTATTAAAGCCCCCGAACAAAAAGGTCAGAGAGTTGTAACAGTCTCCTTAAACTTCATCACTGCTGTTCACCTATCTCAAACTTTGATATTATCAACAAGAAACTTACTTACCTCACAATCTTTCTTTTGCTCGGGCCCCTTTGGTCCTCGGACCCTATCCTCCAGGGGGACCTTCTGGATGAAGGTATACTCCTCGGGTACAGGGAAGTAAGGTTCTTCCTTCTGACCAAAGTTGAACTCAACCGCACAGTTATGGCAGAGAACATGCGGGAATAGAGGCCGCCCATCAAGAACTTCCTTGCTTATTTTGAATGCAACACCAAGCTCTTGTCCATTCTTGGAATACGAGAGCTCCACTTCATCACCATCAAAATTCTGGTTTTCAGACAAAGCATTAGTTTGCATAAAATCACTCACCTCACTCTATAAAGTTACATTAGTCATTCCACTATATTGGCTACAATCACTTAACTTCTGTAAAACTCATATCAAAGGAACTACTTAACTCTTAAAGTGAGTTACTGTCAATGATCATCTCACTTAAGGTGAGATTTTTTTAAAAAATGCTTTAAAGACATTTGTCTGTGAGTATGAAATCTTAACATGTGGACAGCAGTTGCTGCTGCTGATACTTGCTATTTCTACCTCCTCCCTATATGAAACAACTTGCTGCTGCTCCAAGTTTTTCTCTATTTGGTTTACTGCTTCTCACATCAAAGCAGTCTAAAAATTCAAGGATGCTTTTCCTCAAAAGAAAATATCAAGTGAAAACTTACAGCAAAACATCCAATCACATCATTTTCATCAAACTTCTCACCAAAGTCTTCAGTCTCACAATTGCATGTCTTTATTCCTTTTAGGGAATACCCATAAGAAAATTCTTCTTCACCTGAAGAAATAATTTAAACTTATTAAAAATAGGCATCTTCACCTAACCTTTTAGAAACACAATCCCTTTACAGCTATTTAAAAGTAAGCTGCTATTCAGAACGTTTTTATTAATGTCAAACAAAGCTCTGACCCCCAAACAGCTACAGCTCTTTCTTATATTCAAGATGACTCTCACTTGAGATGGAACAAGTGTTTTCCCCATGCCAGTTTTAAAAGCCTTATGCTGCTGCTTCCAGATTCATGCTGACATAAAGCTGAATTGCCAGATAAAGACATGAGCAAGTATTTTTAAACTCTGAAGACCTGATTATGCACCAGTATACCTGTAACGCAGTTAGTCAGAAAGGCTTTCTGAACTTGGTCTCCAGTAGCACTTACCCCTCCCCATTTTAAAGGGAGTTTAGCAGACAATCAGCCTATGCGACAGCTGAGGATGAAGCTGCAAGGAACAAGCTAACAGGAAGCGTCAAACACAAGGACTCAGGTGGAACTTAAAATACTTAACTAGAAATGTGCTGCTGCTGACAGAACATATCCATTAATATACATTTCTCAGAAAGATGCATCTCAGCAGTAGGTACCATAGTACAAATACCCTTGCAATCAGCTCCCACATATCTAATGAAGTTGTACTACTTTCTTCCTGGCTACTCTCAGAAATTAGAATTCTCCCCCAAAGTGAAAAGAATGATAATGTAATTATCCCATTTTGTTTCTTCACTGGTTACAAATATTAGACTACACCTCATCCTTTAAAAAAAAAAAAAAAGAAAGGCAAAATGAGCAAAAAGACCCACCCCACCACCAAAAAACCCCCACCCCAATCCTCTTAGTTATCACACTGCATGAAAAGGAAAAAAATCCTTAATCTGTCAGGTCTTCAGGAATGTTTTCCACAACCCGTATGTGACCACTTAAAGTATTAACTCCCAAATCACGTACCCTTACAGACCTGAATACTTAACAATTTTATTTGGTGTCAGTAATAAAATTTCTTGCCCCATTGCCCAGTGAATGAATCAAGTTAAGACAACTTTTCAGACAAACTACCATCACTAAGCTTTTCCATCTGCTTAGGAAAAAAATTACTTAGAACTTCAACCACACACACAATAAGTGAGACAAAAGTAATCAAATGCTTAAATCTTACCAAGCAACATTCCACTTGTGTTCAGTGACCAGCCAACTCGCACTTCGTGTATGTCAATGTCTTTTGTATAAAGGTGTTTAACAGGAATCTTTTCTGTAACCTGTTTTTAAATTACTCATTAAAAGGTATGTAGTATTTATTAGACACTAACAAGGTGGAAACACAAAGGTAACAATCTGAAACTTTTAAACCTTTGCAAAGTCTGAGTAATCATCTTCTGCAAAAATAAAACGCTTAAGTATGTGAAACCACAAGCCAGTTACTGAACAGTTACATTTCCTGATTGAGCTATGAAGACAAAAGATATCATATACCGTCAAAGCAACTAAGTCCTAAACAGTCTCTCAGCGGCCAAAAGCTTTAATCCTTTTGATACTGTATTAATATCACAAACAAGATTTTTTTTTTTTAAAATAATCATTATGAAGTTGGGATTAACAAAAAATTGCCAATAGAATGTGGTAATGGATAAAAAGAAAACCTGCTTTACATCGACTGGGGAAAATATTACACATCTCTTTCCACAATAAGCAGACTTCCTGGGCAAGCTGCCAGCTTCAAACAACATAGCCAGATTCAAAAAAACCCAACACTTAACAGCACTGGAATCTGTAGGGAACCAGGTATTTTCTAATTGCCTTTATAAAGTTCACCAAACTCAAGTGAAGAACTGATCAGCAGTCTACCAGTTCCCACAATTATTTGAGTCAGGTGACCAAGGTGAAAACGATTTGACAGTGAACAGGGCAATAGTGACATCAATTTCACTTCAGCAGCCTTCCAGAGTTATAGGTACCAAGAGGTACAGAAATCATTCAATGCAAGAGCAGGAAGACAAATATCCACTCCTTGTGGTAGTGGTTAGATTTGAAAGTACTACAGAAGATAACAGAATAAGCATTTATATACACAGCCACATCACATGCAAATAAATCTTTAAGCCTAAACAAAATTAAAAAAAAAAATCGGGCTCAGTGCCTCCTATTACAAGGCTGATTGCTCTTTCCTATTGTTACCCTTTAGAAGAACTTTGGATCTCAAAATTCAAGAACCTGATAAATATGCACATTCAGTGTACGCAAGTCAGAATTACTCAGGTTCAAAGGGACCTCAGAAGGTCATCTAGCCCAAATCCCTGCTCAGCATAGCTCAAACTCAAAGACTAAGCAGGAACATAAAAAAAAGCTGCTGGGATAATTTATAACCCCCTTTTACAAAAAGCCAAGCTTTCTGTAATCTTCAGAAAGTATATGTGAACTTCTGACTAGCAAGCATCTAAATACAAGTGTTGACATGTAAGATGACAAAGTTCTTGGTTCAAAAATGAGACCTGAAGTTACATATTCAGGGCAAATGCAAGCATTTGTTTTGTTAATTGTATGAGAAGGCCTTCTGAAAGTCCTGTTCACCTGAATTAGTTTCAACTAAGTCCAAAAACCCTGACAAGTATAAACAGTATTATATTTAAGCATGCAAAACAGTCTCCCATAAAACATTAATTTAACTCACCTTCATCTCAAAGCAGACTTTGCCTTTAGAAACTCCGTAAGAGGCTCTCCCTCCAGCCCACAGGAAAGCAAAGCTTTCCATGGTCAGAGAGGAAGCACTAAACCGATCTCTTGAGATTTTAAAATGCAGGTCACAGTTATCTGTTAACGTAAAAATCATTGTTTGTTCTTATTACAAAATAAAGTATAGCTGTCCAGTTTTATGCATTAAAGGTCATTTCAGCTTTCAAAGGTGAATTTCAAGACAAACTGCCAGCAACTGCTCAGCATCTTTCAGGAAAGCAGCTGAACACATGCCTAGATGGAGGTGCAGGCTGAAGCTCAGCCAAAAATCCCAGGAAAAACTAGCTAACGAGACATTTTTGAGGTGCCGTTTTCATTTGAGTCACCAAATTCCCTCTATTTTTTTTCTTAGAAACATAAATTTAATCTCATCTCTTTGTACCTTTTCTATTACCTCAGATATTTCCATCAATATGAAACAAAAGGATCTGTACCATGTTTTTTGCAGTATTTGCTAGATACTGTTTTTGAAAGTCATCTTACTTCTCACGTCCAAACCTAAGGGCAGCTAAGAACCAAACAGGAACACAAGTATTTTTGTTTAAGTACTGAAATTAGTACTGTCTTTGGTTGATATAGTCAATTAGCAAGTCTAATTCGATTAAGCCAGTTAATGTCAGTTAAGTCAAGTGCAGATAGGTTAGGCACACAGAATGTGGCAAGAGCACCTACTTCCCCTAAGAAATAAGATCTCCACTATAAATTCACCTACTGCTCTAAGAACTTATGTGAAACTTTTGGTTTTCAGACATCTTCAGTGCTGCACACCATTAAATTTCAAATTAATCTTCTAGTAGGTTTCAAAAAGACAATGCATAACAGTAGCATTAGGTACAGGATATAGCACTTGAATTCCCCACAGCAAGGAATCCACAGAAGAAACTCCAAACCTATTTGATGGTTACAAGAAAGGAAATGAGCAAGCAGCAAAACTTCTTCCACCCTGGTACAAAATCCTTATGCTTCCCGAGTACATTAAAATGCGGTCTTCTCTATGTTACTGGTAACTCTCCTGCATGAGATCTTGTTTTGTTTGCGTACAGCCATCCCTAGTTACAGCTACAGTATTTGTAATCCAAGTTCTTCTCAATAATATTTCTTTTATTTGTTGTACGAAAACCAGACAGAATCATACAGAAGAAACCCACTGGTGCAGGTTACTTTTAAACAAAAAAAAAAAAAAGAGAACACAATTTGAAGTTACAGCTTCCTTCTAAGACACACGCAATAAAAAGCACTTAAGAGTGCTAAACCTCTTATATGTCTGGATCATTATGCTCAAGAAGAGAGAGCGCCAAGTTGTTACACAATTCGGTCTCAGAGTTACATTTGATTCTCATATACAAGCAATATGTCAACACTTTAAATGGGGAAAATCATAAGCTCCTACCAAGGCTCACAGGTTTGCAGCTAGCAACTCGAGATTTCAGTCACCAAAATGTCAATGATGGCATACTCAGCAATTTACTATAAACTAGTACCTCCTTCAATTTCAAGACATTTTTCAGGGAAAAAATCACCTTGAACTACTAGCAAATAGGACAGATAATGCCAAAATTTATGCTTTCCTTCCAAGGAATTTCCAAAATTCAACAAGTTCAAGCATTACTTATTCAAGTTCTCCAATAGTGCACTAAGTCCTTATACTTACCCTCAAAAACACAAGTATCAGCTTTGCGCCAGTCACGGTACATCCCAGTAATATTATTTATAATCTATCTGAAAAACTCACTCTTAGCAGGTAATTGTCAATTTCTGTGCTCTTCTGACTAATTCTCTCTCCCATCCCACTTGCACAAATCAGCCCACCTCACTCAGATGGCATGAATGGATCATTTTCCAGGCAGGCCTTACCTGAGTTTTTTAGTTAGATTTATCAGGAAACATGAAAAAATACTCCACTAGTTAGTATGTAAATAAGGCCTCAACAAGTTACCAAGGAAGCTCACTTTAAAAATTGCGCTACTGTAATCATCTATGCTATTGACTCCCAGAACCTTCTGAAGTTAAAACCTCACATGCTATATAATTTGTTTCTTAAGCCGTTTCTTGGGTGTTCTATATAATTGTCCTGCACTTTGCCACCTTAGTCTGTACACCAGTTTTTTGTTAAGATTTGTTCAGAAACCTGTAGAGTATCCCAGACTTCATGGAAAAAACTAGCTTATTACTGCTAATATAAAGATCCATACATCCTTGTGTTCTTTTGCATACTGAAAACATGTGAAAACACCATTTTTATTTTCCAAGTTCCTCAGTACTTAAAGTTAACAGATGTATTCATTCCACATTTCAGAAAGTGTGGTTTTAAAACTAAAAAGTGTAACACCACATCTTTCCAGAGTAAAGAAAAGTATGTTTACTCACAGGTGTCAAGACAAACCACCGTGTCATCAAAGTGTTCATCTTCTTCTTCAACAGGTGGTTGAGGAGACTTGGCCCTGAACAAAACAAAAACCAATCCAATAAACGGCTATATGTATTTTCTCACTGTTAAAAGAAGCATTTCTGTGCTTTACTTCTCCTTATTCACAAACTGCTGCCCAGCACCAAGGTTATTTACCTGCTGTACTTATTTTCCTCAATGTATTCAAAATATCCACGGCCATGGTCTTCACGTGGTCTCTTCACTCCCCTCTTTTTCTCACCGGGTTTTTGCTCCGTTTTAGCATCTCCTGTAACAGAATTAATGATTTATTTTAATTACAAAAAGTAACTCTTTATATTGGGAATAAAAATCCTATACAGATGGTTCCAACTTTGGAAAGTGTAAAAACCTACAGCACGAGAAAAACAATAGTACCCTAAAGGAGAATTCTGCTTCTACTAAGACAAAAACCCGTTCTCGAATTTTCTCGGAAGATGCGAAACTTGTCTGCTAATTCATCTCTGCTCCGTGGCAGAAGCAGTCGGTGCAGTCCTGGATGTTAAAATCCCCGCAGAAAAGCCAGGCCGCTCTCAAGCGGTGAAAAATAAAAAAACCCAAACCCATCCCGCGACGCGGGACC
>NW_009703262.1:14343-20794 GCF_000703405.1 Apaloderma vittatum | reverse complement strand
CTATTCTATTCTATTCTATTCTATTCTTATTTTATTTTTTCATTTCATGTCATGTCATTTCATTCTACAGTTTAACCTTTCAGTCACTTACATATTTTTCCCCCTACTCATTCTCATACCTTCTTTACATTTCCTCGACTTATTTATTACCTTTTACTTTCTATTCCCTTTCCCTCCGGCTCAGAACGAGGCTTGGGGGGGACAGACAAACTGACCCCGGGCTCCATCGGGGAGCAGCACCGTCCCCTCCCTGGCTGGATCCCGGCTGGAAGGGACCCGTCGCCCCTCTTCCACTCCCCACCCCTGGTACCCCGGGATTTTTTCCCTGACTTAGCTCGGCTGTTTGTCTCCATGGAGGTTGGGGGGGAATATTGGATTTTCACCCAGAGCCCCAAAGTTAAGGGAAACTTGTGCCCGTGTGTCCTGGGGTGGCACCGGCTCGTCCCCAGCTGGGACGTCGGGGATGGTGCAACGTAAATTAGGCTTTAAGGCGAAGCAGCTGTTGAAATAGCGAGCGAGGGACTGCTCTGCACCTCTTCCACTTGAGTAATTTGGGCCGTAGGGGATGCGAGGAGAATTGGCTGTTTTGAAAGGGAAATCTCAGCCGGGAGAGAGAGCCTGGGCTGGCCGAGGAGGAGGTGAGTAGCCCCCAAAAGCAGAGGAAGGGGTTTGGATCTTGGGAGCGCTGCGGGTTTAGCGGGACCTCTCTGTCGTTTCCGCTGCGTTAACTCCTCGTCCCGGGATGTGAACCGGGCGAGAAGGGCTTGGAGAAGTCAGGGTGCCCCAGTCTTGCTTCTGTGCCCGGTTCCCGCTTCGTGGGATAGATGTGGAGGCGTTTGGGACTGACTCCTTCGAATTGTGTTTTGGGTTGGGTGGTTGGTAATAAAACCAACTGTTTTGCACAAAACGCCCCCAGCCAGAGCAACGTTACAGAAATTTTTCTGTGCCAAGGAGGGAAGCTGGACACGGGCTAAAGCAAATAAACTTGTATTTCATCATGCTGGGGTTGGGTTTCTTTGTTTTTCACCCTGCTCTGGGCAGTCTGGGCTCCCTACAACACCCGCAAGGTTTCCACGTCCAACCTTCACCTTCAAACGCTTCTCTGTGGCCAAGGAAAAAAACTTCTGCTCCTTTCTGCAAACCTCCCTATGCACGGAGGCTGCTCTGTCCTCTGCCTCCCGCGTGCTCTTTCTTTGGGTGTTTCTCCTCCTGGATGATGCAAGGAGGGCTTCTGTCAGGTTTCTCCTCCGGCTCCGTCCCCACGAAGCAGCTCAGGACCGGGCTGAGAGATGCTGCAGACGTGGAAAGTGTGAGCAGGGCTTGGCTGGTAGGAGCTGTATGTGAGCTGGGGCTGTGCTGGCTTCCTGGCTTGTGCTGCTCAGCTCAAAAGGCAAAGGATGCTGTAAATGAGGGAAGCCGGTGTTGTTTTTTCTCTGGAAGGGGTGCTATAAAGAAAAAAGGCACTGAGCTATTTCCCTGCGCCTTCCCCCTGCTGCAAACGCGGCCAGGTCTGGGAGCTGGAGCCCAGCTCCATCCCAGTGAGTGCGGGGATGTGCCTCTCCAGCGCAGGAACAGGGTTTCAGGGCAGGAGGTGCCGGTACATATCATTTATCTGAGGCTATAAACATTCTGAATTACCCGTGTGGAAACCTCGAGCGAGAGCTTTCTCCTTGCTGAGCGCAGTCCCAGCGACACAGGATGTGTGCGGGAGCGGCAGGGTCAAGGCGTGGGATGTGCGTGGACGGCAAAGACCGCCAGGGATGCTGGGGCATTCGTAGGGGGAAAAAAAAAATAATCAGAATTATGTGCTATTCCCTGATGTGCTCTTCCAAAAAAAATGAGGGGGGACATGAGCCTGCTGACCCCGTAGTGATGGGCTGGGGGGGAAGCCTGTGGCTTCTTCGCTGCAACGATGCCAGTGCAGAATCTGTGTCAGAGACTTAAAATCGGTGTAATTTGTTAAATGCATTCCGTCGTCTTATAAGGAAGCAGATATAACATAGGTACCCACATCTAAAGTGCATGCAAAATGCTGCTGTGTCGGGAGAGAGGGAAGATTTTTACACGCTGTGCAGGTTCTCATCCGTTAGTCGTAATATTTCCAGCATGCAGGTGTGGACTTGCATTTCTGCGTAAACTCCTGTATGGGAAGCGAAACCGGAGGTGACACAAGGGAATGGAGGAACCTGGGTGGATTTTTTCCCCTTTTTCTCCAAGAGGGACCTCCAGCTTCAGTCCTGATTTCCTGGTGTTTGTGACTGGTGTGGGTGATGGTTTCTTTTCTCCGATGTGTTTTTCGAGTCTTCATGCTTTGGGTGGAGGGAGGACCAAAATGTAATCACCCCGGTAGAGAAGTTTGACGTTTTGTAGCCAATAAAGCCCAACGTTGACAGTTTCTTTGATTTGGCTCCTTTCTGCAGAGTTTAAGGGGTGGCAGGAGAGGATTTAAGCTGGAGATGGAGAAAGGAGGTGGTGGCACATCCGCCTGTTGTGTCACGGAGACATCCAGCTCTGGGGGTTTTTAGGAGAAATACATCTGTGGGAACAGGCTCTTTCCAACTGAAGTCCCGCCCAGAAACCTGAATCGATTGTATCCAGCAAAAATCTAAAGGTGAGGGAACCGTGTCACCAACATCAGGTTTTTTGGCAGCTTGATTTGATCCCCAGGGATCCCAAAAGGGATTTTGTGGTTGTTGGGTAAGTTGGAATTGAAGGTTCGTGAATTGCTTCCGTCATCTTTTCTATTCCGCTGGTGTCCTCTGGGAAGGAAAACAGGGTTTCCAGTCCCATATGTTTGTCTTTGTTACATCTGTAGTTGTTCTCCAGCGGGAGCAGCTGGCTGGAAATGATCAAACAGAAGGTTTTATGATGTGAGCTCCCTCCTGGCAGGACCAGGATAGGGGCTCGGTGGCCTTTTGGATGGGAGAGGAGAGGTGGGCACTGGTGGCTGTCTCACGCGGTGGATATCTCATGCGGTGGATACAGCTGCTGGCTGCTCACTACCCAGGGATGGCTCTCTCTGAACGTGCCATTTCTTTGATTTTTTTTTCCCAAACATCTGCTGGCTTTTCCCAGGGAGGAGGTACCGGGATGTCCAGTTGTGGCTGGGGCAGCAGGTGATGGTGGCATCTTGCCCGGCTGCTCTCCGGGCTGCGTGCCACCTCCCTGTCCTTTCTGTATTCCCTTGGAAAAAGCAGAGGGTTTGCCACGGAACGTGGCCTGGGGATACTTTTTCATCCAGAATGAGTCTGGACCCACCCAGTTCTTCTGCAAAATCTTCAGCTGCTTGCCTGGGCCATTATTCTTTAAAAAAAAAAAAGGGCACTTAAGGAACTGTTCTTTCCCCTTCCAAAAAATAGCATTTGTGTCTGGGACTCTCACCAGATCGTGTTCCTGATGGTTAGAGAATGGCTTTCTTCTTGTTAGTTAATAAGGCAATCTTTACGATAGGAAATTAATAGGAAATGCTTAAATCGCTTAATTCAGTGAATAGGAAATGCCCTTCCTTGGAGCTGCCAAGGGGTGATCTCCATGCAAGGCTCAGCTGGAGGTCAGAGCCTGCGGCAGCGCAGACACGGGAGCGGAGGGGCTCGCTGGGGGAGCCGAGAGCCCTGATTTGGGCATCCCGGTTCCATGCGGGATCGTTCGCTCACCAGCCAAACGGCCGGGCTGGCGAGGTGCACATCCAGCTCTCGGCGGGAGCTGGCAGCGAAGCGATGCTCGCTTTTGGGCTGATCTGGCTGGGAGGTGGAAGCGTGTCCTGGTGCCAAATGAGCAGAAACTCCTTATTTCTGCAAACAGACTTGTCCTTCTGCCTCTCGGTGGGAATTCCCTCAGTGAGGCTCCGCTGGATCAACTTTAAGCCACCTGGCAGCACTGATCCCAGTAAAGTGACTGTAGGGAGCAGAGGAACCACTCGGGAATCGAGTTGCTTCTTGGACTGGCTTTGCTGGCTTGAAACCAACTCTGTCCCCGTGAGCTGGGGCAGGGGAGGTCGTACTGGCTGTAGGGCAGGGAAACGCTGGTATTTAGCAACAAGTGAGGATAAAGTAATGAAATAATCAGAAAGCTACAAAAAAAGCATCTAAAAACGAAGGTGGCGGGTGCTAAACACTGCTGCGCCTTTGCAGCACTCTTTGTGTAGCTCCCTGTGAGGATCCTGTTTTGCTACAGTCCCCTCAAACCTTTTGAAGATGCTGTAAAGAAATGGTTAACAAACAAAAAAAATAAGTGTTTCTGGATGCCTGGAGAGCCACTGGCCTCAGGCTCTGTGGTTCTGTCCTGCCCTTTCCCTAAGTCCAGGCTCTGGCATCGGTTTGCAGATCTGAGCGCGTGGCTTCGCGGCACACAAACGCCGTTCCCTGAGCGTGGGGGTTTGCTAGAGAATTACTAGCGCTGGTAAAAGGGGGAGGAAATGTCAACGTGTTTGTATTTGGAAAGCGGGTCTGAGAAGAGATCCCGTGGGGACACACGTGCCTGCCTCAATTGGAGGGTTTGGCCACGTATGTCGGCGGTGGGCTCAGGGCCAATACTTTGAATTTCCATCTCTTTCAGTGTATTTTCTTCTCCTTGGCTGGCACTGTAGAGATTTCTTATAGCTGAAAATGAGAACGCTCTGGAGAAAAAAAGAAAAAAGCCCGAGAAATCCTTTCCCTCCCAGTTTTCATTTCACAGCTCACCTTTCTTTCTGCCTGTAAATTCTGCTGGGGCTTCTGGCTTCGTAGGGAAGAGTAAAAATGAAAGAATACAAAAAAAGCAGATTTTTAATAATAGATCAAAAATGAGATTAAGCAGTAAGTCAGTCTTCCCCTACATTCGCCCTTCCCAAAAAGCAACCAAAAAAATTGCAAATCGCCTTGAAAAAGTGGAGTGAAAACAGTGAAGATCAAACCTGATGTTAAGTATAGATGAGGTGTTTATGTTTTATTTAAAGGCTGGATACAGCCACCCTCCTGGAAAAGCTGCCCTCCCCGGAATTTCTATACGTGGTTGAGAAACCAGCGGAGACAAACTGGAACGGGGAAAATTCCACTGAATGTTAGGGCTTGGAAGGGACCTCCAAAGATCATCTAGTCCAACCGAGACGCTGTTTGTTGTCCCTCCTCAGTGACTCTGAATCAATTTTGACCAAGTCTGGGTGAGCGGAGAGGTCTCAGAGGGCAGGAACCCAACGGGCTTTGTGCAAAGTGTGCAGGCACGGGCAGAAATGCCACGATGGAAGGAAGAGGTGACCTCATGCGTTATTACTCACCGGCCAAGCTGTCCTGGGAAGAGCCTTTCGGCGTGCCTCAGCCTGGGAGAGCGTTCAGTCAAGACACGACTTCCCTGGAAAGGTGGCTTAGCCCTAGCA
The DNA here is from genome assembly GCF_000703405.1 of Apaloderma vittatum. NCBI lineage: Eukaryota > Metazoa > Chordata > Aves > Trogoniformes > Trogonidae > Apaloderma > Apaloderma vittatum. Next base: position 15,444 of record NW_009703262.1, on the reverse strand, counting down.
CCGGACGTTGAGGCCATCAACCCCAAACGATCTTGTTTGCTGTAAATCTGGCTCCTTTGGGTCTCAGTTTTGGTGGGGCCATTGCTGCAGGCCAGGTGGGCTTGGGCATGGCCTCAGCTGCCTCACCAGCTGGTGGGAGTGCTCTCCTCCTGGCTCCTCTCAAAGGTCTCTAGAACTAGCGTGGATATCATGTGTGTCAGCTGTGCCAGGTCAAGCAGGCCAGGTTGGGAGAATGTTCGAGGAGAAAACTCTTGTTCTTGCGTTGTGTCTCCACCAGAGATAGGACAGCCAAGGAGAGGACCTCTAGTCTGGCCCAACCTGTGATCCTCTTGCCACCTTCGATGAATAAAATACCAAGAGGGGAACGAGGCATCGCCAGTCCTCTCCAGCATCATCTTTGTCCAACATAACCCAACCTGGATCACTCTGTGGGGATGAAGACCCTCACATACAACTGCAGACTTTTTTTCTTGCTAGATCATCCACTTTTAAGCTCAGAAAGTGTTGCAGCCCCTCTCGCTCTGTGACCGCAGCGGGGAAGAGGCAGAGGAGCTACATCTATCGCAGCTGTGGGTGGTGAAGGTGTGGTGAGAAGCAAATGTTCGCCGAGGGCTGCCAGAGCACGAGATGAGGCAAAAACTGCCCACTTGCTGGAAAGCATCGCTCCCATGCGTGATTAACATCCTCTAAGGTGTTAATTTATTGTCTTTATCACCTCCTTGGTCTCAACTCCGTATTTGTAGAGTTGGAGGAGAATCTGTTTCATTACCTGCTGGGCTGCTGCTCTTCTTGTTTATTCCCTCAAAGGAAGAAAATTAGATGTGCCAGAGCTTAAACTTCAAAAAAAATAAATAGTAAATCCAGACTTTGGAAACAACTGCTTGGAGGTAGAATGAGCCTCACAAGAACATGTTTGTCTTCCACCTTTTTTGAGGCTGACTGGAAGTAAAGCACAGAGAGAAGACGGGGCAAAGTTTACTTACTTTTAATTTCAAATATATTCTAAAGCGGAGCGCTTTTGGCTTCGGGTTTTTTTTAAAGTTCCTTTGCCAAGCTTGGGTTGAGAAAACCAGCCTTGGTGGATGTGGGATGGAGGCAGGG
>NW_009703262.1:0-14303 GCF_000703405.1 Apaloderma vittatum | reverse complement strand
TTTATTTATTTACCTATTTTTACTGCTGAGGCCCTGACGCAAAACAGCAAAGTCAAGGCCACATAATCATAGAATCATAGAACTGCCAGGGCTGGAAGGGACCTTAAAGATCATCTCATTCCAACCCCCTGCCATGAGATCAGGCTGCCCACTAGATCAGGCTGCCCAGAGCCCCGTCCAGCCTGGCCTGAAAAACTCCCAGGGATGGGGCTGCCACCACCTCTCTGGGCAACCTGTGCCAGGGTCTCCCCACCCTCCTGGGGAAGAACTTCTTCCTCACGTCCAACCTGAACCGACCCATCTCCAGCTTCAATCCATTCCCTCTAGTCCTGTCACTGCCCGACATCCTCACAAGCCCCTCCCCAGCTTTCTTGTAGCCCCCTTGAGATACTGGAAGCCTCAGTACGGTCTCCTCGGAGCCTTTTTTTCTCCGAACAACCCAAACTCTCTCGGTCTGTCTTCATAGGAGAGGTGCTCCAGCCCTCTGATCATCCTCAGACAAGAAGAGCATTCTCGCCCCGCAGACCTTTTCTCCTGGCACCAACAAGATCTGCACCAAAGATACGGGATTGAGTCAGCAATGCAGATGCCATCAAACGTCTGCTTTATTCCAGCGCGTGAATCAGAGCAGAGAAGTGTCAGAGCCTCATATCCTGCATCTCCTGATAAGAGCGCGGTTACTTCTGAGGAAACAAAACGCTGTGAAATCCCATTATCCCGCCTGTTGCGAGCACCGATAACTCACCAGCACCAGCAGTGCTTATTTTATCACAACTTCCAATTGCACATGTGTAGATGTAAAATTATTTTATTTTTTTGAAAAAAAAAATCCTATGTCCTGGAGCCAAAAGATGGTTTGTGATTATTTCTGTTTGCAGAAGAAGTGATCCAGCATGTCTGTTTGCACACACGCATACATAAAAGTATGTAAGGCTGAGTGTTTTCTGAAGCGCAAGCCGTTTGCGTTAATTCCTGCTAGATAAGTAAGAGCAGCGTGTGCCACTCGTCCGGGTATCAGCTGCTTACTCTACAGCTTTGTCCAATCTATCATATTTGTGGGGAGGAAGGAGGATTGGCTTCAGGCTTTCCAACCACGCGTTTACCTCCAAACTCAGCTTAATTTCCAGACTTAAAATTTTTCCCTTGCAGTTTGCTGTGAAAATTACGTGCAGAGGTGAAACCCTCTACCCGCAGAAGTTTTTTCCTTCTCCTTTGGAAGACTTCTCTGCCCCCAGCTCCTAGTTTTGAAGGCACAGACCTCAGCCAGCTCAGTGACGGTGTTTCCTTCCATTGTTCGGTGGGGGCAGCTTCTGGCTCCCTCTGCAAGATAGATGTGGCCACTGGCTTTTGCATCTCTTGATCCCAGGGGACCATCTGTGTCCCGTTCCTGCTGCAGTCCCGCTTCTGGACTCGGTGGGAGGGATGGAGACTTGCAGTGAGTGTAGTTTATATCCCTGAAAAACACATACAACAGTGAAATTTTGCAAAGATCTGGCTCAGGGACAGCGTGGAGTTGTTTAAAAGACAGCTATGCTACTGTGGCAGGCAGGGAAGGACAATTTTCACCCAAATTCCTCTTCTGAGGAGCTTGTTTGTTCCTTGGGGTTTTTCTGCACCAGACCCTACAGAAGTTGAGAGAATAAAAAAACATTTATGTGGTTTCCCATCGGTAGATTTGAGGGAAAACTAGTTCAAATGCACCACCCTAAGCTACATCGTAAATCTTGCTGCAGAAGTACGGAGCCTAGACATTAATAATTAGGAGCTTGCACAATAAAGCGCTGGAATATTTCACAGATGACACACCATCTTTCGATCCAGCCGATGCTGCGCAGAGATCTGTGTGAAAGTTCTGTGTAGCCAAGTTGGAGAAGCTTCTTGCTCCTGTTTGTGCATTTTGAAGGAGAGAAAATGTGAAGGAAAAATCAGGTTGCATCCCAAAAGTGCTCGTTAAGGCTCGAGTAGGAGGGTTTTGAGGTGCCCCACTGTTATAAAGTGTTTGCATGTGCTGAAAGAAAACAATGTAAATTGTTATCCTTTCCTGGCTTCTCATATCTTCAAATCATGCCCATTCAGCCAAGCTGCCTCCTACCAAAGTTCTAACACAAAAAAGAAAAAAGGCTCCTGGACTGTGACCGAACATGAGACATGTTAGTCCCCAGGGGTCTGTGGCCCTGAGGTTTGAAGGCTGGATGATAAGAGCTTTGGGCCGTGAGGTGACAAATGTAGCTTCACGGTTGCTCGTTCATGCTCCAGGAAAAGTGTGTTTTGGGTGCAGGTATTTCCCAGTCACAAAGCTGAGATCTTAGCAGCTCTTAAAGGAATAATCTTCACCTTTTTTTCTGATGCCGTTAAAAGTAATTGGAAGGCTGGTGGTATTTGGAACAACAGTATCCACCTAGGAAATGATGACCTTGGATTTATTCAATCAAATAATATCAAGATTAAGGGTGAAAATAGCTGAGCTTGTCAGTCGCAAGGAATTGTGTTGCAGCCTGGGCTCAAATCCATCACCTGAAATCAGGAGGCTCTGGCAGGGTATTCTTCATTCATCAGCGAGAGGCGTCGCAGCGAGATCATTTAACTGTAATTCATCAATTTACCAGGCTACTCAATTAAGTGGGGGCTGGAGAGAGCAAGAAGGGAATGATTCTGCCTGTTGTAATGAATCTTTGGCCACCTGAGGACTTTTTTTCATTTTTTTTTTTTCTCATTGCTGTGTTGTGTTTCGTGTTGCCTCGAAGGACCGTTGGGAGGAGAGCCCAGACCGGCGGCGCGGCCCCATTTTTTCACATCGTATCTGCACGCTTTGTGCCTGGGAAGACTTGCACCACGCCTTGAGCCGTGCCAGTGGCCGGAGAGGAGAGTGGGAACGCTGTCTGGTAGCTGTGTACAAGCAACCATCGTGTGCGCAAATACAAGATCTCACCCGGTGATGGTTAACGAGGAAATATGCATAATAGTAATTATTGTGCTTGAGTGCAAAGCAGGTTGTTACCCGAGCACAGGCTGCATTTGCTGATGAATTTACTTAAATCTTCAACTCTTTGCGTCTTGGCGCTAGGTTGTAGTAGGAGGGCTTGTTTCTGTGCTTGTTTCTTGATGACCAGGTCAGCCTTGTGACTGGGAAAACTGCACGGCAAGGGCATGGCTGCAGGGCTTCCTGCAGCTCGATGCCAAAGCAAACCCTCGAGTGGTACATCTGTCATCACTCTTCCGAGCCTTGGTAAAAGGAAAACATATAATCACAAGGGTGATGAAAAGAGAGAGCCTAAAGAATTAAAGGGATTTATGAGTTAGAGCTTTTCATCTATGTAGTCTGTCACTGATCTGAGCCTGACTTAACCGTAGTCTGAGGAGATCCTGGAGAAACTTGGGTGAATATCTGTAAAAAAAATGACTGAAGTAAAACTTTGTGCAGCTTGGAGCAAAGGGGTAGGGTTTTTAGGTCCATCTCAGCTCTGTTCTTCCCATGTTTCTGTGGTCTGACCCCAGACTCATCGGTGAAGCAGTCTGGGAGCTTGGTGCAACCTCTGATTCTGCACCGAGTGGTCCTCTCAGGCATCAAGCACCCGAGACTTCGGCAGTGTCACTCTAGTGCTGGCTGATGCACCTCTTCGTCAGTCTTGAAGGAAGAACCTGGGCTAAAGGTTTCTTTCTGAATGCAGTATTTTTAGACATTTACCTGTTCCTGAATACATCCAAATACTGATTTTCCGGGTGGCTACACCTGAATTTTTAGGTTGTTTCACTGGGGGCAGCTCACTGTTTGAGATCTCTGCTCTCATCTGTGATGACACTCCCTTGTTTTGCCCTTACACTCAACATCCGTGTTGTTTTCTTACAAAATGAGACTCGATCTCATCCAGTTGTCTTACCGCCCCATATATACGCATGTTTGCGTCACCCCAATAACTTCTGAACCTGTTGGCCTGTTTCAGTCAAGCCTGGTCTGCAAGGGTAATTAAGGTTGCATAAGTTCACGGCAAACAGGCAGTCAGGCACGAGGGATAGCCCAGGTACTTACTGAGCCTTGGGGAGAGGCGCAGCTCCAGCTTGCCTGCTTGGATACCAGACAGTCCCCATGAGGGAGAGATCTTCCAGCTGTTTCAGTCGTGAGATCTATCAACCGGAGCCTGAGCGTGGCCACTTTGTTGCCCTCACAGATCCAGGATGGTGGTCTCTGTTTGCAGCAGAATGTCTTCTGAATTTAAAAGTGGTGGTGGGTCGAGAAAAACTAGCCCCGGGAGAAACTGCCTGGTGCCGGAGAAACGTTTGGCGCAGTGGGAGGTGTAGCTGCTTGCCGGCTTTCTGTAGAAATGCAGCAAAAGGCTTCAGCAGGTTCAAGGAGTCCAGATTGAACGTCTCTTCTTCTTCTCGCAAGTCCTATTGTTTTCTTTCAACAAAAGCAAGAGAGAATTCCTGGGGTTTTAATAGTAAAATACCTCCAAGGAGATGAAGCAAAAGGAACTGTTAGCAGGAGGAATAAGTGAAGATTAAAAATGTTCTTTCTCTTGCTGTCCCTTGCACATTCACACACATTATACATTTCTATAGCCAGACCCCTTCTCCTTATGTAACATGGGAAAACTAAATTGACAAGAAGACAATACAAATCCTGATGAAAGGGGAAAAAAGGGGATGGCTCAGCCCTACTCCTGTCTGTCTGAACTAAGGGGAAGCCTGCCTGGTGCTCCTGACAGATTTTTTGCATGGAAGATAATGCCTTAGATTGATGACAGCCTATCAGATACACTGCGAGCAGTCAGAAAATTGCTGGTAGGTACTTGAACGTTAGAGACAGCACGGAATGAATTGTGGGTTGAGTCGCAACAATTTCCCTAAAGCTGTGTATATTAACATACAAATACCGAGGAAGACCAATGTTTGAATTTTTATCTGCTTCAGCTCGAGAGTCAAACAGGCGTGTTACAGAAGTGTCATCCGTTTGAGTCAATTGTCGCTGCTGCGTTTGTGGAAAGGATGCACCTGGGTTTATTGATAACATTACTGAGGTGCTTAGAAACACAAGTGTGCTGGGTTCATTCTCTCTCCAGTAACTTATTCTTGTTTCTGGCATTTTGTTAAAATATTTTTCCAGTTCTAGTCTCCTCTGGAGATCTCTCCTGAGCAGCGCATTGGTAACGGAGATGCTCTGTATTTTCATATCATCTTTCCCCCGAGACTTTGTTACAAACTTGTCTTTTTTCATAGCTTTTTTGTGAATTTTAAGGTAGGAGTCTAGGAATCATGATTTACCGAACCTCTAGTGAGTAGGCAGAGCTGTTTTTTTTTCTTTTTTCTTTTTTTTTTCCTTGGTTAAACTGCATCAGCCGAAATGCAAGTTAGAGTCATAAACTTACCGTTGATCTCCGTCGTACCATCACTTCACCCATTTTACTTCCTCTGCTGATCTCTGGCTGTTCAGAGAAGATAAAAAATATCAGACTTACACCTACCTGACAAGTAACTTTTACATATGAGGTTTCACATTTGGGGGCAAATATTTTGGGTTGCAGGTCAAAGAAACGCAAGGGAACTTCTGCCTAGTGAAGGGAGTCTGTGACTTGGGGCCCTGAATTTCTTCCTTGTGCTCAGCTGGTTTTTAAAAATTGCCTTTTAGGAGCTGTGGCCAATGACTTCACCATTTCGCCTTTGTTCGCATCTTTATAAACAGTTCCTGCACTTGAGGAGGTGGTTGTGAGGATTAGTCATTGGTTTTGAAGCCCTTTGAAGACAGCGAGCGGTGTAGAACAGCTCAATGTTTATTAATGCCCTGGCTTAGTACGACGAGACGTTTTTTTACAGCTGAGCTTAGATACTCCAGGACGGAGCCTCAGCAAATTGAAACTGTCACGGTGCTTCACTGATCTCATCCCTGCTGCTCCAGCTGATGGCACCTGGTTCTGTGGCCCCTCGTACCCTGCCTGTGGGCTGCCGCGGGAAGCCCTCCCTCTCGTCACTCCTCCAACGAGTTCTCCTTCCCCTGGCCTCCTGCCACAGCACACGCCAAGTTTAAATGCGGTTCTTTGTTTTTGGCTTCGCTCCTTCTAAATGTTTTCAATTTTGTTGGCTTTAACTGATCCCAGTGGCATCTTTTTATGATGCACTTTATTCAGCTGCTTCTACTGCTTCAAGTGCAATAATATTCCTGAAGTTCAACCTATTTTTTAATTTATTTTTTTTAAATGGCAAAGGGTAGTACTGTTCTGTCGCTGGTGGGAGAAAGGGAGGATTTTTCTTAATCTTAAATTTGATTAAATTTAAAACTTGACATAGCTAGTGGTTTTAGTGGAACATTGCTGTAATTGGAAGGGCAAATTACTGCCTGCTCTTGCTCTCTTGGTAGCCAGTACTAGTATTGATTAAACACAAATATTGCCATCTGTTGGATGATCTCAAAGCACTTCAGGGCTGGTGAGTGAAGACTTAGAGAATATCATTAGTTCTGATAAGGAAGCTGAAGCAACGTTCTAAGGCTCAGACTGAGGTGATGATTACCGAGGAGAACAACTCCTGGTCCGGAACAGCGTGCGTATTGCACTGGATCAAATCCTCCCCCACGCCAGCTGGAGCGATTTCTGTGTTTATTCTCTGCTTTGCCCTGCTCATTGACCTCCGCTTTTCTGCCCTTGCACCGTAAAAAGCTTCACTGCCTGGTTCTGTAGCTGACGAGGTTTCCAGCTGATGTGGTGTTGTCGGCCTGTGCGTTTCTGTGGATTTTGTGCATGGATTTATAGTGAGGGAGGGAGAGAAGGGAGGAGAGGAGGACAGTGGGCGTACTTGGGGTTGCGTGGGTGCGCGGTCCTCTCTTCTGCGAGGTCCAAGCAGCTTGCATCCGTCTCTGCTGAGAACCACAGTCAGTTACTGATGCGATTGTTGTCAGAATCGCTCTGCTGTGAAGGAGATCTATGAATCATAGAATCATAGAACTGTCAGGGTTGGAAGGGACCTTAAAGATCATCTCGTTCCAACCCCCTGCCATGGGCAGGGACATCCCCCACTAGATCAGGCTGCCCAGAGCCCCAAAAAAATAAAAACTTAAAAACTCCCAGGGATGGGGCTGCCACCCCCGCTCTGGGCAACGTGGGCAAAGGTCTCACCACTCTCATGGTGAAGAACTTCTTCGTAATGTCTAATCTGCACCGACCCATCTCCAGCTTCAATCCATTCCCTCTAGTCCTGTCACTGCCCGACACCCTCACAAGCCCCTCCCCAGCTTTCTTGTAACCCCCTTGAGATACTGGAAGCCACAATAAGGTCTCCTCAGAGCCTGTTTTTTCTCCAGACTGAACAGCCCCAGCTCTCTCAGTCTGTCTTCATAGGAGAGGTGCTCCAGCCCTCTGAGCATCCTCGTGGATGATTATGGGAAATAACCAGACAGAAGCAGCCAGCTTTCGCACATCCAGCACTGAATGCATGGGTTTACCTTTACAACAAGAGAAATCACTTTCCTTGGCAGACTTGGTTTTCGATTTGCCCCTCAAACCGTCTGGCTCTGCAATCTTGCCACCACCAGTGCCGATGCAAGACGCTGCAAACGCAGCTGCCCAGCGCAGTTCCCGGGACTGCAGTGAGTACAGTCTACATGGGCTCAGTCTGCCCCAAAACTGTGCCCGTGGACAGGCTTCCACAAATGTTTTAGGCAGGACTACAATTAGGAGAAGCAGTCCTGCTCCCCCCACAGCCCACCTTTGCTCGCTGATGTTGCTCTTCCTTCATCCTGCCAACAAAAGCGCTGCTGACAACACGGGCACAGGTGCCTGAACCGCAGAAGTGATCTGAGTTAAAAGAAAACGTTTAATTAAGTAGTTTTTGCAACATTTGTTTTACTCGAGCATCAGCTCTTCCTTTGCATGAGAACAGAAATTAATTTTGTTTCAAGTTCTGAAAACCTGAAGACATGCTGAATAGATGGAAATTGGTTCTTTTTATAGGCTGCAGAATTCCTTTGTACAATAAAGCGGTTTGTTTTAATTTAAACTACGTATTCAGCACATTTAGCTTAATTTTATTTAACTACAAGTGTTACATGCCTTCTTCCTGCATTCTAATTGTTTTTTATATTTGTGACATAAATCCTCAGTACAATTAAAAAGTCTGACTAGTCATTAAGAAACTTCATCTACCATTTTTAACACAAAATGTGTTGACTTGCACAGTTTATTCATTTTTACAAATGCACAAATTTAAAAATAGGACAGCTTTCCAGTTTAGCTAAAGGCCTAATTTACGGAGAAATATGCCTTGGTTGTTCTCCACCCGCAAATATCAGCCTTTGGCTAAGAAAAAAAAAGAAACAAACAGAAAATGCCAAGCCAGACTGGTTTTTGCTCTCAGTTTTGCATCAATAAATCCTGTAGTCACAGGAGGAAAGGTACGATGGCTGAAGAAGCATTGATGGGCAAGTGAGTGAGAGCGTGCCTCGAGGACTGGGCCTGAGACCAGTGTGAATCGATCTGTTGACTCGTGGTACAGCAGAATTTGATGGGATGTGGCAACGTCATCAAAAGAGGAAAACCAGGACGTCCTGTCAGAAGGATGAATCGCTTTAGGACTATTTGCGTGTAAGCAAATGCGAGCTCTTGCGATGCAAGCTCGGACAGAAAGTTGCATTTCCTACATTGGAATGTGTTAATCAGTCACAGGATAATTCTGATGTCCCAGTGACATACGTGCTGGGATCGCGTTTGTCCACCAAGTTATTTCCACTGGCGACGAAGAAACGCGAATGTCGCTGCAACAGGTTTTAGTGAGGCACTGTTTAAAATGTGCTCTGTGTGCCTTATCCACGCAGGGGAAAGATTGATTTCAACCGTAAAAGGTGCAGGGGAGGGTGTCTGCTAGAAATGATCTGGAGAACAGAGAACCCAGTTCGCAAAATGATTAAAGGAGCCTGGATGGTAAGCCAGTGACATAAAAAGGCAGAGAAAAATTATATTCCTTCTCTATAGATACACTGGCGTAAATACCAGAGAGGGAGAAGAGTTATTTAAGTTAAATGACAATTCTGGCACAAGAACAAATGGCTCTGAATAAGTTTAGGCTGGAAATGAGCAGAATGGCTTCAATACAAGGGAGGTTTCTAATGGGAATTCTGTAACAGGGGCTAAAAACCTGATTACTGTGAAGATGGAGCCTGATAAATGTATTAATGGGATTATGCAATGTGGTTGACTTCAGTATTAAGGGATCAGACTCAGGATTTCCGGTGCCGTGCTTTTGCAAATACACTTCAGAGTCCTGCAGGTATGAAGAAAACATAGGAGGTTTTCATTTTAAGAAATATTTTCGTAATGATTCAGCTTGGAGTTAGTTTCTCTGTTTCTAATGCACTAATAACTGACTGGAGGGAACTGTAGAAAGAAGAAAGTATCCTTTCTGTGCTGGGAGAAAGCAGCAGCTGGCAACTGTTTCCCTATTTTATGACCAATTTTGGCAGCAGGCCTGTACTGCTTAGATATTTATTTTTTAAAAAAATGACAGTCATTTTGGGTCATCGTAGTAAAGTTGGGCCTTGAAATAGATTGTGCTCAAAATTACAACAATTATTTGTTATCATTCAACGTTGTAATGCTGCTTTTTTAAAAACCTGCAGCACTTAATGCACGTTAGTGTTTATTATCGATCTCCCTCTTCTCTTTGTCAGTCCCCATTTTCCCCCTTTACTAATAGTCCCCAGATTTCTTGCCACTTTGCTAAAATCCCGATAAATAAGACCGGCAGCCTTCTTGTCAAAAGAAAATGCTTATTTTATCAAAGATGGGTGCCAAGCTACTTTAGCACAATGTAACTTTGATCTCGCGGTGCACTTTACGCTCTGTATTTCCGTGCCTTTTATGTTTTGAGACTCCATTCTCAAGTGTGTGCTTCTATGATAGCCGTGGCTTCCCCCAGCGCTGCCGCCTCTAGCCCTCCTTCCTGAAGCAGAGATATTCCGTGCAGAGGTCTCGGGGTTCGCATCTGGGTTTGGTCTGGAGGCTCGACCGTGACTATCTCCGATCTCCAGCAGGTTCTCATTGCTTCCCTACAGGTGCTTTTTGTTCGCCTTCTCTGTTCAGGACACAAATGGCAGATAGTTTTTCTTGTTTGGTTTCAAGGTCTTCATGTTGGAGCCTTTCAGCCATTCCACCCCGTCAGCTTCACAAACCTGTTGCCTTGTGGACCTGAACTTTTCTTTTTGAAATTGAAAACCTTGCAGACCTGCTTTTATTTTGCTTAAACCAAAGCAATTTGTGGAAAATGGGCTTGAACTGAGTGATCACAAGCAGCTTTTATTACAACATCCTCACTATTTGCCAAAAGTCTACAGCAGAATCACCCCTTGCCTATTTTGTGAAGAGCTCCGTTGGCTGTTACACCCTGGACTTGCAGGGCCCTGCTGTTAGTATTTGTTCTTCCTTCTGTATCTGGAATTTAAGACTCCCTCATCAGTCAATTCCTAGGAGTGCTTCCTTCTCTCTGTAGTAATTTTTAAAAGCTCTCCGCACACATCGGAATCCAAGAGTCTCCAGTGGACCTCCAACACAATCCCAGCAGAGAGCCTCTTACTCGCTTCTCCCAAAGTGACTTTAATCCAGAGCGATGGTTTTATGCATGCTATCGCTTTGGATTTCTAGCAAACACGGATGATTCACTCAGTTCACAGAAAGAACTGCGGAGCAGTGTCCCAATAGATTATTACTGGAATAGAGTTTTGGAAGTGGATCTGGGTTACGTGAGTAGTGTGCAGGCTCAGGTCTGACTTTGGTTTGGGGCTCTGAGGGTGTTTTTTTTGTGTACGTGTTTACTGTCCTTCTTTACTGCGTGCTGACCGTCATTGCTAACAGATTGCTTTTCTGACGGTCACACAGGAAGAATTATCCCCAGTTTACGTTGTGGTAACTGAACCTGGGGACAAATGAAGCGGCTGGCTTAACCACGCAGATCTCTGTGAGCAGAGTCAGCGCTGCCCCAAGTCTTCTGTCTGTCCTGGCCCCCTCGGTGACAGGCGTCCCTCAGATTGCGGGGACGAAGTGCTGCAAACTCACAGCCTTGTGTCTGGTGCAACAAAGCACGTGCTTAAAATGACGCCTTTGCACTTAACTGCTTGTTTTGCAGCCACTTTTAATTTAAGTTTAGACAGCGCTGAATGCTTTAATTAAAAAACTCGGTGCTTTTGGTAGGCAAGAGCGTAATGGCCAAGCTACGCTGCCGTTACAATAAGTAGGTGTTTTGGGATTATGTTGTATACAGATTAAACAATTGTTTCTTTTTAACTCTTGTTTAAATATAGTTCAAAATGCAGAATATTTAGTAGAACAGAATAAGCTGTTGCTTGCCAGCTTTTTCATACCAGTGGTTACCAGATGCTTCTGTATTTATAACCTCGCCATCTGTTCCAGGGTGGAGTTTGGGGGCAGTCTAAGTATTTGGATGTGTCTTCTTCCTCGAGTATCTCTGGAAAACTTCAAAGCATCTGTTTCAAGATGAAGGGGAAGCCCGGTTAGCTGCAATACTCAAGGAATTCAAGGGAATTTTACAGAAATGCAGCTGATTCCTTAGTGTAGCTTAAGCAAAGAGGCAGCGCTGGTATTCTGTGCCGCTCCTCAGGCATCGCCAAGACCCACTCAGTTTTGTTTGGCTGTCAGCAGGCTGGGTTGCTGCTTCCTGCTTTGGCTCATGTCTGTATTAATAGTCACTGAAACTTCCAGGAGTCTTGCAATATGGGAGTCTCTTAATGGGAGGGCTTTTTAAATTATTTCTGTAGATTAGTTTTATTTAGATATGTTCTAGATAATTTCTTTGACGCGGGGTGACTCATCTTTTTTTTATTTAGAATGGCAGAGCTACGTCTAGCTCAAAAGAGAAACAAAAATAGCACGTACAGACACAGGCACTCGCTCTGCTGCACATCCCGCAACGGCCCAGGTGAGGGTGGGGGAACACCACCACGGTGGGACTGAGAAAGTCGCTCCGTTGGTTATTTAGCTCCTTTGCCATGAAGCCACCATGTAGTGGCTTGTGCACAACATCTCTCCGTTCTCGGGGTACCAGCGTCGTGAAGGCTGCTGGTGGTAACAACTTGCTGTTAATGTACCTGGTCAGGCTTGATATACACTCACAAAATGACTCTGCGGATTTAATTTTTTAGGTAACTGGAAAAATGCAAAGGAAGCAAGGGCTGAGTTCACAGAACTGCTGTCAAATTCCTCTGAGTGGTCACAGATCCAGAGAGAATCTGCTCTACCTTCACCCGGTCACACTGTGTCTAACCCCACCAAAACCAGGAGTGACTTGCCATACTCAAATTGGTTTGCTAGTAGTTTGGGGCATGGGGAAAACCATGTTTTGGTCAACAACTACTTGTGAAAAACATTCACCCAGTGCTAGTAACAGCCTTCGGTTGCTAATGATCTGGGAGATATTGGGGGAGGAGGGAAAGCTACACGTCTGTCTACCCATCCTCTGCGCCATCTGGTCTCACACGGTTTATTTATGCTCATCTCTCTTAACTTAATTCATTGTTGCTGAAATATGAAAATTACCCTTTTAGGTATCATGGTTCTCATGAAGAAAATTACATAGTTTGGTTATATATGACTTTATAAACAAAGCATAATACAGACAATTAATTATCTAGAGTTTTTATTCTTAATCAAACGTGTGGCAGTGCAACTCGACATACCCCGAGTGCGATCCATAATACTCCACCTTAAACAAAACATTCTAACCCCATTTCTTGCCTTATGCCTTCTCTTTCAAATAGCTTCATTGACAAGGGAACAGGCCTTTCGTTCTTCCCCACCCCTTTTTATTGCCAGGCAGCGGCCTCCTGCATCTTGCCAAAAGCTTTCACTGCTTTTTATAAACTTTCTTCTGCCACCAGGATCTGGTTCCCCTGTGCAGCGTGCTGCTAGTTCATTGTGTTTGCTCTCTGGATCCCAGCTGGAGCTGCACTGGGTCCAAACTAGAATTGCCATCTGGGAGGGAAAAGATATTATGTCCATTCCTATGCTAACTTTTCCTTTCCCGACACGGATATTGCCACTGAGCCTTTCACTTCACGCTCTGGGCCTCGCTGTGCTTTATGGCCAGCAGTAGGGTGTATTGTTACAGTAGTTCTTGTGCCCATGGGGTCTTCAAAGTACATTATTTAGATGTACCGAGATGCCTTCACCTACCACTGAAATGCAGCTACTTACGCTGCAAAGCCTGGCAGCTGCTCTAACAGCAGGAGCAGGACCAGGCCACTGCTTTTATGACACAGAATAAGGAGGAAAAAACATCCATATCCATTAAAAACTGCAGGGAGAATGTAAATTGTCAGAATGTAATTACCTAAACTGGAATTTGGCCAGTGTTCCAGATTAACATTTCCTCTGTTGTGAAGCAGCTGTGGGATACCTAATGGCCGAAAGCAGTCAGAGTCTCAGCAGGATTAAAAATTGAGCTTTGCTGTGTAGCTGTTCCGTAGCAGCTGAGATATGTATGTTATCTGTTTAGCACCTACAGCACCCTGGGGCTAAAATGTGACTGAATCCTATGAAATCTGATAGGAGTGTCTGCTTAAGAGACAAAGTTGACTAAAAACATTCCATGAAACTTGTAAAATCCACAGACGGCCTGGCCGTGGTTAACGTCTCCTGTGGAAGGGAGGAGAAAGAGGTTAAAAAAGATTTACCACAAGAGCTGCAGCAGGGAAAAGATGAAAGTTCAGAGTCCTCCCCTTAGATTGTTGTTCCTCTGAGGAGCAATGGATGTTTCTCTGAGGTTTACTTCAGGCCATGGAAGCGTGCCATGGAAATGTGCATTAGCTGGCTTTGAAACTCCTTAATACCTGCTTGAAATCACTCGATGTAATTTATGGAGACATCATTATGTTGGATGCGAGAAATGCTTATGAGTAGGTGGCATGAGGAAGAGGGAGTTGGATGGGCGTAAGGAGAAGAGGAAAAGTGGGGACCATTTCAAGCAGAGGAGGACACAAAGGTGTGCTGGCATTCACTGCATCCAGCAGCATCAGCCGACTGTAGAGGTAATAGAAGGGAAATTCCTGGCATGAAATCATAGAATCATAGAATTGTTTTGGTTGGAAAAGACCTTTAAGATCATTGAGTCCAACCACAGACCCAGCACTGCCAGGGCCATCATTAAACTTTGTCCCTAGGCACGACATCTACTTGTCTTTTAAAAACCTCCAGGGATGGTGACTCAGCTGCCTCCCAGGGCAGCCTGTGCCAGGGCTTGACAACCCCTTCCGTGCAGAAATGTTTCCTAATATCCAATCTAGCTCCCCTGCTGCAACCTGAGACCATTTCCTC
>NW_009703261.1:12270-16391 GCF_000703405.1 Apaloderma vittatum | reverse complement strand
ATAATAATAATAATCAAAAACCAAACTTGATACATCTGCCCTGAAACTTCAGATCTATATCTTAAAGGAACTGCTGCTCACAAATGGGTTTCTGGAGTGATGCTGATGTTCGAAAGTCTGACTTTTCCTCTCTTGCTAAATAAAACAGTGCTAATGCCATGGCAAAACCAATTACAAGCAGGCTGCAGGCTTCTGTGACTTCCTTTTTAGGGTAGAAAAGTAGGGATTGGGGCTTGTATGTTCCCTTTCAGATGATGTAAATTATTGCATAACAATGGAAAAGATTATTTTTTTTTTTTGCTTGAATTTAGCTCTTTGTTGAAGAAGCATAATAATGTTTGCTTGGCCTGTGAGCTAAAACATTTTCTTAATGGCTAAAATAAGCTTGGAAAATGCAGCCTTAAAAGCTTTGGTCATGCACCTTTGTAGTTACTGGTTGCTTCTAAAGCTTGCACCAGTGAGTACTGCTGGTTGTGCGTCTTCAGGAATTTCTCTCCTTGCTTGTTCAGCCAGACATGAATTTAAAAATCCTATTTTTTATATACATATAGTTAAGTTACAGGATTTTTATGTATGTTTTGTTGAGCTCCACTTTAATGAGAGTTTCATGAAAGCATTTTTCAGTTAAAGGGAAGCATGTAGTTAAAACAGAAAGTATTTTTTTTGGTATTCTAGGCATACATTTTTCTGATTCTGAGGGTTCCTTTTCTTTTTTTTCTCCCTTGTTTTAGTTCATTATTTATGTTGGGTGCCATGTATTTTTTAGGTTAGGAAATTAATCTTCACATTTTGATGTCACAGTCCATCATTTCCAACTGATATCAGCAAGGCCATATCCAGGATTTGACCTTGCTGATTTAACTAAAGTTTGAGAAATAGTTTTTTGTTTACTATTGAGAGTTTTGATTCACCTTTCCTACACTTAGGGTTTTTATGTCTAATGAAGTTGATTAAGCTACCCGGCATATGGAAATGAACAGAAACATTTTACGTTTTAAATATTGGAGTGGTAATGAAGCAGTACCTTGTGTTTTCAGTGAGGGAAGCTACTCATAAATGCTGAGATACATTTTCTAAAGTCTCAATTCCATAATCTTTCTCA
This sequence comes from Apaloderma vittatum, assembly GCF_000703405.1. NCBI lineage: Eukaryota > Metazoa > Chordata > Aves > Trogoniformes > Trogonidae > Apaloderma > Apaloderma vittatum. Next base: position 15,289 of record NW_009703261.1, on the reverse strand, counting down.
TTTTTCACTGCAGCATGAAATGGATGAGTTCTATCTATATCTGAAAGAAAACCCTTCTGCTTTAGTGCAGCTTATACTTCAGTTCTTAAGCTTATACTTCTCAAACAGCATGTCTAGACCCTGTTTTCTAGTCTGTCTCTTCTAAAGTACTTTTACACACTGGATAAAAACATTGTAAGATCCAAGAGGAGGAAGTTGAATTTCTAAAGTACTTTTACACACTGGATAAAAACGTTGTAGGATCCAAGAGGAGGAAGTTGAAACTATTGCCTTTTCTTTTTTTCCTTTGGAGATGTGGGTTTGCAGTTGGCATTAAAGGATCTTTTCAGTCTAGTACTGGCATTGACTGGGAGTGGATACTCATGAAAACAGGATAGATACAGTCACAGCACTTTTTTTCCAGCACAGAAAATTTTCCTTCCTAAAAGCTTGTGATCGAGTTGTTCAGGTTGGTGTCACAGAAAAGTAGTTGTCATTGAATATAGTTTTCTGCACACAGAGAGCAAAAAAACAGGTTCCTCTGGGTTTTTTTTTTCTGTTTTCTCTGTGATGGTCCCTTTTCCATCTCAGTGACAGGTGACAATGGAAGCAAACAGGCTTGGGAGGACAAGGACTGCTTAGGTGACATAAGGAAAAGCTGTTGTAAGGGGAATGTAAAACTGTCCTTTGCTATTTCTTGCCTCGTTTTTTTCACATGCCTGACCATTTGTCGCTGTTTGGTTGGAGTTTCCATGGCAGGAGGTCTCACCTCTCTGCCTCACATGCTTTTGAGCAAGTAATGAAAGATGAGGTAAAAGAACAAATATCAGAAAGTTTCCAAGCAGATAGCTTTTTTTTTTTCTTTTGGACAATTTATTTTCCTTATAGATGGACGAGAAACTAATTTTTAAAGAAAGGCATTGTGTCTGCCAGCTGAAAAAGCAGTACAAAAAAAAAGTCGTTTCCCCCTCGCCCAAGGCTCTGTGCTGCAGAGCTCTTCACGCCTGCATAATTAGTATCGCGACACGTTTTATTTTCTTTTAAGGTCTCCCTAAATAGTCAAGAGTCAGGATTCATTTTTCTGGGTAGCCTGTGAAGTACAGCGCGATGTGTTAATGGTCTGACCCCTCGGGTAATTTAATTATCTACCACGTTCACTTCTCCATAAGGCTAATTGACCGTCTCGGCAGCCTGCATGAGATATCTCCATGCCACTGCCTGAGATGCTCTTCCTTATGCCCTGTGTGTTCCGAGTCTCTCATCCACCCTAACCATGAGAAGAGCCTTGTTTGGTTACGCTTCTGTAGCTGTCGTCAGCTGGAATTACGTGCCTTACTGTCTTCTACAAACCTTATTCAGTCAGTAAACATTAGACGTGCAGCACTCTGGCCGTCTCACCGGTTGCACAGCGTTATCATTAATCTTGAGAAATGGGGTTTGACTCCTTTAATCCGAGCAAGAAAGCTGCTTCAGCACCCCAGCCCTTCACAGGGCATTAAGGTGTGTCACGCCCAACGCATTGACACCACAGAGATATTTGCATTATATAAGCAACTGCATTCGTCTGGCCCTTAGCAGAGATAGTGAGCCCACGTGCACATGATAGATGTGGTTAAACATTTATTTCACTGATATCCAAGTCTATTGTGGAGACTGACACAGCTCGTAGCTGGCCAGAGTCCTTACTGCCTCCAAGAAGAGAGGAAGAAGAAGGATAAAAGTGGTTATACACTGCACTTGTTCTCCACTAATAGACTTTTCTTTTTTTTCCCCTTGATAAAAACATGAGTTTATAGTAAAATGTTTGTGTTGACACCCTGTCTTGGCAAAGAGGAGTGTTCTGTGTTTGATACATCCGTGCTGCGTGTGTCGTCGTCATCGTGTGGCACTTACACATGCCCGTGGGTCTATTCCTTCTAGGCTATCACTAGTAGGCTGCTGAGTAGCAGAACTGCATTTGCTGTTTTTGATTTTCACGTTTTAAAACATCATTGTGCAAACATCCATCAATGTAACAGCGGTTGGGTATTTCTGCAAGGTACGGCTGGAACCTCCTAGGTTGGGTAATGTCTGTGGGTTAAATCTGCATGAACATCTTTTTAATAAACTGTATATTTAGAGCACAGCTGTTAAAAAAATCAGAGCTGGAATGAGTATTCTTCATAACCATTATCCCCCTGTTAGAGGAATTTACTTTGATCCTCAATTTAGTTTGGCAGTGCGGCATCACGGTTATCCTGCCGTTCCTCAGCTTCAGGACTGATTTCATTTCCTTGACTTGAAATTGGAATTACTTTGAACTGCATTTCCCAGGAAAGATATTACAGACAGTCTTGTATATACCCCTTGCTCCGTGGCCTAGTTTGTGCTGCAGGAGTTTCAACCTGTCTCGTTCTGCGCCCTGCTCTTTTCCTGGAGGAATCCCATTAAATTTTTGTAGGTCTGGGTGCATTTAATGTGATTCCCTGCATAGAATCACAGAATCGTTCAGGTTGGAAAAGCCCCCTGGGATCATCGAATCCAACCACCAACCCTGCTCTATAAAGCTCACCACTAACCCATCTCCCCCAGCTTTACTGACTTCAATAAAGCATTTGACACAGTTTCCCACAGCATCCTCACGGATAAACTGAGGAAGTGTGGGCTGGACGATCGAGTAGTGAGGTGGATCGTGAACTGGCTGAGGGAAAGAAGCCAGAGAGTCGTAGTCAATGGGGCGGAGTCTAGTTGGAGGCCTGCATCTAGTGGAGTGCCTCAAGGGTCAGTACTGGGGCCAATATTATTCAATATATTCATCAATAATTTAGATGAGGGAATTGAGTGTCCTATCAGCAGGTTTGTTGATGACACAGAACTGGGAAGAGTGGCTGACACGTCAGAAGGCTGTGCTGCCATCCAGCGAGACCTGGACAGACTGGAGAGCTGGGCGGGGAAAAATTTAATGAAATATAACAAGGGAAAGCGTAGGTTCTTGCATCTGGGTAGGAACAACCCCAGGTTCCAGTATAGTTTAGGGAATGGCTTATTAGAGAGCAGTGGC
>NW_009703261.1:0-11976 GCF_000703405.1 Apaloderma vittatum | reverse complement strand
GAGGAAAGGCTGAAGGAGCTGGGGCTCTGCAGCTGGAGAAGAGGAGACTAAGGGGTGACCTTACTAGTGTTCATAAATATATAAAGGGGGAGTGTCACGAGGATGGACCCAGGCTCTTCTCAGTGGCAAGCAATGACAGGACAAGGGGTAATGGAATCAAGCTGGAACACAAGAGATTCCACTTAAATTTGAGAAGAAACAACAGTGAGGGTGCCGGAGCCCTGGAACAGACTGCCCAGGGAGGTGGTGGAGTCTCCTTCTCTGGAGACATTCAAAACCCGTCTGGACGTCTTCCTGTGTAACATCATCCAGGTGTTCCTGCTCTGGCAAGGGGATTGGACTAGATGATCTTCTGAGGTCCCTTCCAATCCCTAGCATACTGTGATACTGTAACCCCACATCTGTGAATGAAGCGAAGCAATGATTCAATTCAGCGTTAAAGCCACTCGAATGAATTTTTATCAGCTGTTGCAGCATATTCAATGTTTCCTTTTATAACTCCGGCATTTTGTTCCTTTTTTTTCTTAGCTGCCTTAAGACAATTTCAGGACACGTGTTCTAGCAGCTCAAGTGTACTTTGAATTTCAAAAATAGCTGGCAGTCAATGAAAAAGCTCTTTTTTACACCTCTCTTTCTGTTCTCTTCTTTAGCTATGCAATCCCTGAGTTTTACTGTGAACTTTTCGTTTTAGGACTGATCTGCTACTAAAAAATATAATTGCCAACCATGGTCTGATCAGAGCAGCATGATAGTTCACAGGCTGCATACATTTAACAAACATGAAATTGCTTAATTATTTTGCTGGTGGAAAGTTGAAATAGTGAATGTTATAGGTCTGAATTTTGAATTACCTATTTTTTTTTCCTCACTTTAAAAAAGAATCATTCAATTTTTGAAAAAAAATTGATACATAAAGCCATTAAAAATATCCTACTGGTGGTCAGACCTTCGGGGAGGGGGAAAAAGACTCCAAGCAGCCTCCCCCACCACTGTGCTGCCCTTCTGCTAGTGACATGTTGGGCAGATGAAATATAATACAGGGATCAAATGGACCAGATTTAGTCTTCATTTTGTTATGGAACTGGAACAATGTTGTGCACTAGTTTAAACAGGGATTGGTTTTGCTTCCTAATGCTTCGAGGAAAATATACAAGTACTGAAAGTGTGTTCAGAAAGATAGATTTATGTTTTATTCTTTTCATTCTTGTCACAATTTCAAATTCCTATATTAAAAAACCCTGTTTTTTTGAAAGCGTATTATGTAAGCTCAGGGATGAAAGCTGAGTTTGCAGGATGCTGTAACTAAGCCTGCAAAGTAAACCTTGTGAAAGCAGCAGAATGCTGGATGCTCTCGGACCTGAATAAGCCCTTAATTAATCCAAAATATGCAAAGATATTCCACAGGTGGTATAAATTTTGTGGTCTTGATATGAATTCATCAAAAAAGAGACAAAAAAAATTGGAACCGTTAACTTTTTAGCAGCAGTCCCGACAGACCCTTTGACAAATAAATTCTTCCGTGAGAGATTAGTGGCTCTGACTGAGGTGGTTTATACCCAGGACATGACAATCTGAGAGCCTTTTTCGGTTCAAAAAGGTTTTAAGTTGTTAGAAAATGGTGGGACTTCAAATAAACATCTTCCTTCAAATAAACATCTATATCGTCTGTTGCTGCTGTAGAGACTTGCCAACGTGCTGTTTCTCTCTACTGTCTTTGTGGGGCCCACTTTTTCCCTCTTTTCTTATAAAAAGTTCTTGGCAGGTTAATTGTAAAGGTCACTGCAGTACCACGTGAGCTATTGCTAAATCAAACCTTCGTTTTGTTACGGGATAGGCAGCGTATTTTTTTGTTGTTCCAGCCCTTGCTGTATTTTTAGGAGATTAATTATGTGAAATAGAAATGTGTTGAACTCCTTATTCTCAGGCTCTCACGTCATGACATATATTTTCCGGAGGGGAAGTAATACGCTCTAATTACCATCTTGTGCCTGGGATAGGGGAAGGGAAGAGAAATCGGCTGAAAATGCTAGGCAAAATTCCAAGCTTATTTCAAATTCTCTTTAATGCTCAAAGCCTTTTAGAAATCTTTAGAAACTTCTGATGAAAATCCATCTCGTCATTAAATCTATGCCTGTATTACAAATGAAGAGCTTTTCATCCTCCTTAAGTAAATGGATTACTTAAGACCTTCTTCATAAAGTGTAGTTCTGTGCTTTTGCACAGATGCGGTGAGTGTCTCAAGCAGGATAATATAAGCCCCTGTCCCTTTCCTGTGACATCGGAATTCACTTAGTGCGTATGGCATTATCTGCAGCTGTCTATTTAGTTTTTTTCTTGGTTTTACCATTGGCTGCCCAAGCAATTTGGGTAACTCCGTGTCTTCCCAGCCTTTGACAAAGAGCTTCAGTAGATTTGTGTTCCTAATGTGCTCTTACGTCTGCACATTTAAAAGATGTTGCATCCTAAATATTAATTATCCAGGGGTTTACGCTGCTTTCTGGCATGTGGTACTAGAGTCCTTCTCCGAAAAATGGTTCATTAGGGGCTGGCCAGGGCCAGAGGGGAGCAGCAAGTACAGGGTGTGGGGACACAGGCACCGGCAGTTGCATCCTCCGTCACATCCAGCCTCTCTGCTATTTCCACATTTGGCTCCAGATCAGATAAAATTCTTTTTTTTACACCTAAAACACAACTCAAAACTCATCACCAAAAAATTCTGCGGAGGCCTAAAGGAAGAGTTAGAGTTGTTGAGCATGACAGCCTTAGTGCAGGACTGCTGGGCCCTGCGGGCTTTCTCACAGCCCAGGAACCTTCCGCGTGGGCTTTGTGCCTTCTTTGCCTGGGTACCTGCTGCAGAGTGACTGGTCACCTCTGAGGAAAGGTTGCTGGGGCTGAGTGAGGACATCACCAGAGTAATCTAATGAGACTACCTGGGCTGGTCTGAAGTGTCCGGTCTCCAGGATCTGAGAAGTTCCCTGTCATGTCAATGACAACACCGAGGTCACGGGTTCGATTCCCGCTCAGTCCCCACGTGTTGCCTGGTCTAGTCTAGAGGTGGTGTCCCTGCCCATGACAGGGAGGTTGGACTAGATGATCTCTAAGGTCCCTTCCAGCCTAGGCCATTCTATGATTCTCTGTCCTCTGAGCATACATGTGTATAGAATCATAGAATGTGTTGGGTTGGAGGGAACCTTTAAAGACCATCTAGTTCAAGCCCCTGCAGTGAGCAGAGACATCCTCCCCTAGATCAGGTTGTTATTTGTCCCATCAAGCCTGACCTTGAATGTCTCCAGGGATGGAGCTTCCACCACCTCTCTGGGCAACCTGTGCCAGTATTTCACCACCCTCATAGTAAATATATATATATATATTTATTCTCCTCCAGTGAGCATGTAAAGTAATTAACAGAAGTTCTAAGCAATACCTGTGCAGTACATTCTTGTATCATATAACTTTGCCATCTTAGAAATGTTTATTACAGAAAAAGTTTGAGAAAAAAATAAAAAAAATCTAGAGCACAGAAAGTTCCCCCTCAACATGAGGAAAAACTTCACTGTAAGGGTTACAGAGGACTGGCACAGGCTGCCCAGAGAGGGCGTGGAGTCTGCTTCTCTGGAGACTTTCAAGACCTGACTGGATGGTCCTGTGTGACCTGCCCTAGATTCTGTGGTCCTGCTCTGGCAGGGGGGTTGGACTCAGTGATCTCCAGAAGTCCCTTCCAGCCCCAACCATTCTGTGATTCTGTGGAAAAGCTTAATAGAGCTGGAGACTGTGCTCTTGGCCAGGGCAGCACACGATTCCCTGACCACCCCCAAGAAATCAGCCAGGGGTAGATGAGAGGTGGTCAAATAATGCTTCTTGTTTGTTAGCAGCTACCTGCCATGCTCTCTGATTGCTTCCTTGAAGCAAGAAGACTTTTATTTTGACTTACACTACCGGTTTAATCGGGGAAGAGATGTGAGACTGAAAAGACAAAGCAGAAAAAAAGCACTACTGAGTGTGTTCTGTGGAAGACCAATTCCTTTCTGACTGAATGCATCCTAAGATAATCAGATAAGCAAAATGATTCCAACATCTCGTTCCCAATGTAAGAAGCATTCAGTCAAATTTGCCCTGATTGTGTAGCAATGCATTACTAATAGCACTTAATATAAGCCTTTTAAATCCAGAGTGTATTGTTAGAAAAACAGATTTCAGGCACTGCATTTGTAGGCAAGATTCCCCTTGATGTGAAGTAGTCAAAGGAGGTAATTTGGTGCCACTTGGTTCTGCAGTCAGTATTTCACTTGATTACAAAGCTTTGTCCAAAACCCATCAAGTTCAATGAGCTCCTCACTATAATTTAGAATTACATTGTCCAAGGAGTCTTGTAAAGGACCACATAATGACTGATGCAATTCGGCTCATTTCAAAGCAGCAATGTTAAGAGCGAGATGAAAAACTGCAGAACTCTTATCGTATTCACAGACGTTTTGTAAAAAGTCTTAATACACTAGACAGAAATAAGCTTGCCTATCCGCAGCAGTTTGCATGTCATTTGCTCTGTTTAAAGTCTGCAAAATTAAAAAAGATGTGCTTATTAAGACTCTCCATTTCCCTGCACTGTCTTTGCATTCATATATATATAAGGAGCTGGGCATTCGAGTTCATGTCTGGCTGTGACACCAGTTGGCAGAGGGATCTTTGAAGCAAATTTTTATGTTGTGTGCAACAAAGAATAAACAACTTGGAAAGATAATTTGACCAAGTTTTGAGGAAAATCCTGTAGATATTGACAGCTGGTACTAGACAAGAGGCTGTGATGAAACGTCTTTCAGAGGAGCAAGCAGTCATGGAATTACTCTGTTTTCTATAGTAGTTGAAGTTCATAGGAATGAGAAGATATGAAAAGGAAACGGCAAAACTTTACAAGTCTGGTCTTTGCAGTGACAGCTGCTGTTTCTGAAGGACTTTAGGCTGTGGTCACAGGTAGGACAGCAGCTCTGGAGGGGCTTTGCTGCTCGAGCTCAGTGCCATTGGCTGTGACAAGTCAGAGGTTGGCCCTGTGCACTCGTAACCTCCACTGAAATCAAGACATTCCCCAAGAGGAGTTTCTTCTGTGTTTCTCTGTGACACACCTAAAATTGCCCTTTACAATAAGAGATCTGGGTCTGTACATGAGCCTTAAAAATTAAAACCAAACCAACAAACTTTGAAAGCTCAGTCTATGCACCAGAACATCTTCTCTAACCAGCCCTGGACTGTTGCTGAGTCTTTGCTCTCAGACTGAACAGAACGGGCACACACAGAGGAGAAACAGGCAGGAAAGCATAGCTTTGGCCATTTTTCTAGACTTCTCACACCATTTCCATTCTCATGTCCATGACCAGGGTTTCAGACTGAAAGAGGGTAGGTTTAGAATAGATATTAGAAAGAAATTCTTTCCAGTAAGGTTGCCAAGAGAAGCTGTGGCAGCCCCCTCCCTGGAAGTGTCCAAGGCCGGGTTGGATGAAACTTTGAGCAGCCTGGTCTGGTGGGATTTGTCCCTGTCCATGGCAGGGGAGTTGGAATGAGATGGCTTTTAACGTCCCTTCCAACCCAAACCATTCCAGGATTCTGTGACTTTACCTGCACTCTAGAAAGCAAGAAATTCTAGGTATGATATCTCTTCTTTGGTATTTTGGCTCTGTTGATCTTTTCTTTTCCTTTTTTTTTTTTATTTCAGTCTCTGATTACGAAAGCCAAAGCACGACCTAGCTGGAAGCTGTTATGAGGACAGCCAGCCTGAGTTCTTTTGGCCTTCAGAAGATGTGCGAGGTTTGGTTATTTGTGCATGCCCCTTTTGTAAGAGAGGATTTACTCTTTCTCCTGGTCTCAGGTAGGGGAGGATGCTGAGCTGGACACCAGGTGAGAGCTGCCCCATACCCCCATGTCTGCCCTAGGCTGGTAAACAGGCAATAAAGCTGCGAGGACCCAGAAAAACAAATGGATATGTGCTCAGATTAGCTACTTCAGCCCTAATATAACAAAAAGTAAAGTAGCTGTGGCATTGAAAGGCATCAGTCTCCTCAGTCCTTAAGTTGTCTTGTTTTCTCGCGCCTCCACAGCCTCCCGGGATCCCACGCCCAAATCTCTGTCGATGCGCACACTGAAGTGTTTGCCGTTCTGTGCATTATTCATCGAAATGGAAATGAGATTCTTCTTGACATTTCATGAGTGCCAGGATCGGGGCAGCGTGTGGCTGTTGGCTCCGTGAACTCAAAGGTTAGCTCCCATTGCCCGACGGGCACAAAGAGCAGGTGTCTGTTACTGGAGATCTGCTTTGCTTGGCCATTTATTTATTTATTCATTCATTCATTTTTTTTCCTGCATATTTGAATGAGCACGAAGCAAATGCTTTTTATTCCCGTGTTGTTCAAAGACTGCTCCAGCTAATTTGTTTTAGATCGGTGCAGGGTTTTATTAGGCTGTTCAGGGTGAATTTCTTTGGTTTTATCACTATGCCAAAAGTGAAGAGAAAGCTACACCTACAGATTATGAATACTGGGAAAATACAAATATGAACTTCTGTAAGTAGCTTGCTGGCAGCTATTATATTAAAGTGTTTTATTGTATCCGAGGGGAGTTGAGACTCGTGGTCAAGGCTGGATAAAATGTTTGTGGCACTATTTGATGAAAAGATTTATTTTCAAGGTCACTCTCTTTTCCCAACAAATAATGACAGCAACCACCAGCACAGGCAGAACGACTCAACTAATGGTTACAGGAGACAGCCCGTGCAGCTGAAACTCTAGAGGGAGAGCAAATCTCACTTTCCAAGCCAAACAGCCTGTCCTGTTTAGCAAAATATTGCTTCTTTGGGACTGGCATGCGGCAAGTTTGGTGGTTTAATTTTTTGAGCCTGATGTTTACAAGGGCCTTAAGACTTGAAGTTAGAAATATTGGCAGAAAACACCCCACTTAGTTGCTGCCATGCTGTGGTTGTGTATGAATATATAGCTTAACTCCTCGTATTACAAGCTCTGCTTTAAACATGTTTTGCTTGGCCGTTTATTTATTATTTTTTGTTATATATTTGAATGAGCATGAAGCAAATGCTGGATGAAAAATTTGAATCTCGGGGGAATAAATGATTATAAATTGTCCTAAATGGTTCTTTTCCTAGCACTGGTCTGACAGTTGTAAATCTGTTTGTTCTTGTTCATTTAGCGAGTGAAGAACTTGCTCTGGAGGGGCTATTCTGTGATGGTTTGTTTGGAAGTGGTGCTTTGGGAAAGTAGAAAACAACATGTGAATTTTGGCAGGCAGTCAGACTCGTTTTCATAGATACTTGAAATGCCTTGGCTTTAAAGATGTGTCACGCTATGCGGTGCATAAAACAAATACAAAAACGAAGGGGATGAGTTTCACCAGTTTTAACTATTCTGGATCAGAGAACAGTAGCACTGACATTTGAGGAAGCTGGAAAAATTCAGTTCAGGTGAAAAGAAGTTCATGCTGACGTGAAACAAGTGGTGGGGTATTTAATTTCTCACTTATTTAAGAAAAAGATTGTGCACTGGTGGTGAAGCACAGTAAAGAACAGAACCCAAAGTATTTAAAGCTGTTCTGTGGGAAGCAATAGAACTCGTATAATGCATCAGTGGAATTAAATAGGACTCACTGCAGTGCTCAGTCAGTCACACTGACCAACTGCTGCTGCCGCGGGACACGGGCAAGGAGGGCAGTTTAAATCCTTTCCCCTCTGGGCTCACCACACCTTGGAAGAGTATTACAAAATGTGCCATGAAATAGAGAACTTAAGAATTTATTTTTGATTTAATGCTATGACAACTTTTTAGAGCGTCTCAGCTCTTGCATTTGCAAAGGAGGTTGGCTTTGGAATAACAAAATCCAGGCGTATAGTGTAAAAAAGACACAGCAGGGAAAAAGAGGTTGATATTTAAGATTTTGTGGATTTATGACTTGATCCAATTCTGTAAGTTTTATGATGCCAGCCTTCTTGTGAAAGCATTCTGTTCAATGATACATTGTGCCTATGGAGATAATGTTGTTTTTAACTTCAATCATATTCAGTGTGGCAAAAAGGGAGCATCTGTATTCATAACTTGCAGAACTGAGTCTTAAATTTTATTGCTTGCTTTCAATTTAATTCTGTGAGTGCCTTCTCTCTATCTACTTTCCTTGCAATCCATGCAAATTTAGCAGCGTCATCACTTGATGTGGTCATATCTAACTCAAATTCATTTGTAGGTTAACCTTGCTGACAGGTGTACATCAGGTTACCAGTGGTTTGTATCAGCTATTTTATTCAACTGGAGATGATCTAGAGAGGTTTTTATAGTCCAGGAAAAAAAATTACTCACCCTGGTTTAAATTTTTTGGATTTTTTTCTGTTGTTTGGTTCTGTTGTTTTTTTTTAAGGGAAAAAGAAAAGATGAAGAACCCTTGTAACCTTTGTGTGTGGACTCAAGAGTAGGTTCCTTGGAAGGGAGGGGATATTGAGAGGCAAGTGTGATGACTGAGCAGCTTTGCCCCCCTGTGCTCTCACTACACCAACATTTTCTGATCATATCTGTCCATACAGTTTAAACTATTAAGCATATACACATTAAGCCTTGGTTTTGTATATATGTGAGAAGATTGGACTGAGGCTGAAGCAATTCCTGATTTTCAGGGCTTGACTTTGCCCACCTGTAACGCCTGTTTGGGGTAACTTCGAATTTGATGATAGGTAGTGTAAATACTCCTGCACAATGTTGTTGGTGGTTAAATTGTGTATTCTATGTACACACCATGTCATAAAACACAATATAGCTGACCTGAAATTTGGAGTCAAGGGATTGTTTTCAATATTTGTTGGTAAATCCAAAGTAAATGAATAGAGTTAAAGAATTTCAAAATACTTAGAAATATTTGACCTCTTTGCAAAAAAAAAATAAATTGTAAATATTTATTTTTCATGCCAGCAATTCTAAAGGGTATATGTGTTTGCACATGGGTTAAATCTTCACATACTGCTGTTCTTATAAACTCTGTTATGCGAACAAAATGCTAGGAAACAGTTGCTCCCATGAAAACCTTTTCCACAGATCTGTTGAATTCCTCAGGTTACAGAAGCCACATCCCCAGACCGTATTTCTCAAACCCTTTTTAAGTCATAAAGTTCTTAATTGCGTAGTTATTTTGCGCTAATGCTCATGGCATTGGTGTACTTGAAGCGATAATGGGTTTCTCTTCATTTAGTGCCAAAACAGAGACGAAACACTAAACCCCTCTGGGTGCGGGCTGTTGCCAGCACAGATGGAGGGTGCAGAAATTGTTGAAAGACGAGATTTATGATGTCCAGCATTGCTTCAGAACTTCATCAGTCTTGCATATGAAATTAATGCTTTCTTGACATGATACATTTTAGTGTGCAGCATCTTTCATACATGCACACGTACGTCTAACCTGCCCATATTATTTGAATTACACATCGCTTCTGGGATTTCAGTTTTCCAACACCTACACACTTGATGTTCCTTACCTGACTTCCAGATTTTGAGACTATAGAGGCATCTTTCTTTTCCTTTACTGATAGTTTAGTGTTTTCCAAGACAAATTTTTTTGAAAAGCTGCTCAAGCTTGCCTTTCTGAGCTTTCAGAGGTTTTTGAGAAAGGTTGTTATTACAGAGATATCTAGAAAAGAGATAGTTTGCAAAAGACGGATCCAGCTGAACTGATGGATTTGTGTGTATTTCTAGTCCAGCCTTGTTGTGTGCTTCCTCACAGTATTTTAAGAAATGAAATGTTAATTTAATGAAAATTTTATCTTATTAAAATTATTGGCACTATAATGTTGAGTAGTTTTGAAAGAAAATTCTTTCATAACACAATCCTTTCATAACTTTTCTAAAACAAATCTTGGTTGCTGTGTGAGCTACAGCCTGAATCTGACGTCAACAACAAAATCGATCTTGAGATAATTTTGTACTCATAATATCTGCATGGAGAAGTCATAAATCCTTTCCTTCAAATTTAATTACTTCCCATGTTTGATTATTATGTATTTATTTTTTTAGTGGCACCCATTTCATGGGTTTTATGCATAGTTAAAAATAAAATTTCATTTATATAGTGAACAATAATCTGCTTCTTTCACTACCAATTACTGGGTATTCAGCCTTAACATCTTGATTAAGGTTGTCACACCCGACAATTTAATTGAATAGTTTATTTCATACATGACAGTTTATTGTTTAATACTGTGCTAGAAGCAGCTTTTTTTCTGTCATCTTTATTAATAAGAGAAAGCACCTTCTATTCTTCTCTGATTTTGAACGCTTCCATTGATAATTAACATCCAACACTTAGGTTGCTTAATTGGACATTATTTCTTCTAAAAACATTAATGTGAATTCATTGCATTTGAATTTCACTGGGTAATTCTAGAGTATTTTTCTTTCTCTTTAGTGACTAAAAGAAGTGTGCTCAGTGCCACTGAATGAAAACCAACGCTTGATATTTATCATCTGGTGCTTGCCTACCCCCATGCAGATGTAGGATGAGTCTGTAATGCTTGAGATCTCCTGTGAAATGTTGTCCTGGCCTGGATAGAATCACAGACTATCTTAGGTTGGGAAGGACCTCAGAAATCACCTGTCCAACCCTCCGCCATGGACAGGGATGCCCTTGACCAGCCCAGGTTGCTCAAGGCCTCATCCAACCTGCCCTGGATCTCCAGGGAGGGGGCAGCCACAGCCTCTCTGGGCAATCTAGTCCAGAGTCTGGCCACCCGCAGACTGAAGAATTTTTTCCTAAGATAATCATAGAATCATAGAATGATTTGAGTTGGAAGGGACCTGAAAGATCACCTAGTTCCAACACCCCTGCCATGGCAGGGACATCCGTCACTAGGTCAGGTTGCTTAGTGCTCCAGCCTGGCCTTAAGCACTTCAAGGGATGGAGCATCCACAGTGTCCCCAGGCAACCTGTTCCAGTGCCTCAGCACCCTTGAGGTGAAGAACTTCTTCCTTATATGTAGTCTAAACCTATGCTCTTCCAACCTAAACCTTTTCTCCTTTAACTTAAATCCATCTCACCTTGTCCTGTCGCTGGACAGTCTTGTATAAAGTCCCTCCCCAGCCTCCCCGTAGATCCCTTCAGGCACTACAGGTAGGGATAAGGGTCCCCCGGAGTCTTCTCTTCTCCAGCTGAACAACCCCAGCTCCCTCAGCCTAAGTCCAGTTAACAGTTGGTGGCAGGGTTGCATCCCGGCCTGTCAAACGAGACTCATGAGGACAACATGAGAAGCTGCTCGTCCTTCATCTCCTGGACTTCCAGGCTCTTGGGCAGGTTTGCCCATTGAGGAGAAGTGGGACACACGGGATAGTTGCAGATGTGGATGTTCTCCCATCGCTCCTGCACCGAAAAACCGCACCACCGTCTGCCATGGCCACGCTTCCAGCTTAGTTCTGTTCGATGCTCCTTTAAAGAGTTGTAGTTTTCTAAGATGTGAAAACAAAATTTTGTAGGCAGCACAACCATGAATTCTAGAGCAGCAGAGGGTGGGAACAGGAGTTGCAGGCTGTTTTTAGAACAAAATGATTTGATCACATTGCACAGTGATTAGGGCATAATTGACAAGAAATAGATAAGGTGTCCTGAAGAGATAATCTAGCTGTGACTCTTTAAGCATGATAATACTCTTTTAAATAAAGAGCACATCCATTGATTAATAATGGATGGAGGTAATCTAGTCTTGACTCTTTAAGCAAAATGATATACTTATAAATAAGTAGCACATCCATTGATTAATAATGGGCGTCTATGCCTCAACTGCAATTGTGAATGCTTCAAAAGTTAGGTTGGTAATATTTTTTAGCTATTGAATGACAAGATAAAGCACATGAAGCGATTTTAAATTAATCTCTGAAAAAGAGTTTTGCCTGGAAAAAAAATATTCCAGCTTTGAGAAAACTGACATTATGAAGACATAACCAGGTGGATGGATGG
>NW_009703260.1:0-6632 GCF_000703405.1 Apaloderma vittatum | reverse complement strand
AGCTGTGCCTGGTGTGGGTGTGTAAACCCCAGGTAGAGGGTGTATTTCCTTAGCTTCTCGTGTCACTAATACGCTCTTAAAACGTCACTTAACGTGATAACCGCCCCTCACGTTGCTCATATGTATATATATGCACACACTCATGTATATGTACGTATATATGTATGTATGTGTATGTATGTATATGCACTCATATGTATACAGGTGTGTATATACGCACACTAATATGTATGTATATATACGATTATATAGCTAAAGGCTCTCCTGCTGGCAGTTACGTGGGGGGACTTGAAGAGCAACTGTGCTTAAGGAGCTGAACTTTCCCCCTGCTCCCTCCCACCCGGGTATATACAGGCATTGCCTTCCATTTGGGAATTTGGGTTGGATTTCTTTCTCATGACAGATAAAGATGTTTTACCTGTTACGAGGTTCACATGAAACTTTGAAAAACACATTCCGTATTTCATCCACAGGTGAAACTGCTCCTTATGTTCCGTGCCCCAGTCAGAAATAAATTTGGCCTCTCACTAAACAAAAGAGAAGAAAAGGGAAAAAGCCGGGTTTTGGAGAAGAGGCAAGTGCTAGTGTGGAGTGGTGAGTGTAGTACTTGTGCCTATGACAGGCGTTAAAGTGTAATTTTTTGGGAAGTTCGTTTTTAGCAAAAGTTTTGCTTAACCTTTATCAGAAAGTGTCTGTGAAAAACTTTTTTTAATTTTTTCTTTCCTTTTTTTTTTTTGGCTGCCATGCAATGTATAAGGTAACTTTTACCAGGCTGGGAATTTGCAGGTTCCTTAGAGCTGTGCATAGAACTAGCAAGTGGTATAAAAATTGCACTTATGCAAACCATGCTGGGTTTTTTTGTATTTCAGTTGTGCACTCCTGACATTTTTAACAGCTGCTTTTTCTGGATTTTAGTTGCTTGTCTGTAAAATATAAATGGCTGTTTGCATAAAAGTATTAGGAAAGCCAGGTTATTAACAATGAGGAACTCTGGTATAGACCTAACAGAACAGTTTAAAGGAACTCTCCTGAAAGAAACTTAATAGAAGTGCAAAAACCCTTCCTTTCACACAACCTCCCTGGAACAAAAGATGCTAAAATCAAGTCAACTGTAATACATACTTCTATATAAAAGCTTACCTTTATGGGCTTCTTGTGGATTTACTTGCATACACCAAAGCTCTGTTTAGTCTGGTAACAGATATAACAAACAGATATAACATTTTCTGGATGTAAACATTTCCATAGCCATGTCAGTTCTTATAAAATTTTAACTTCTGCTCTCAGAATTTTTTAGTTTTCTGATAATTGACCTGAAGATTTCTCATGTCACTTTCTCCCTGCAGAGGAAAAATAGAATTTATGCCACTGTCTAGCTTCTTTGCATCTATACGAGTCTACCGGTCCTCAACATTATGTTCTCCATATCCAGGATCAAGCTTCCATAATATTCTTTGTTTGGCTTAGGTGTGTTACAGATCATGGGCTTGCTGGTAAGTTTTATATCTCTAGCTGCTGAATCCTGAAGTCAGCTGAGTGTGACTTTTACAATTGACCTGATGCAGTGCAAGAGAGTTGTTTCTAGCTGGTGATGGTACTATCTATAGATTTCTTTCTTCTAATACACTACCAATTATTTAGTATTTGACAATTGTGATTTATATTTCCTGGTTCAGGTCTCAAAGTTTGAGATCGGTTGCTGTGGCTTTTTCCTCCTTTTGCTCTGCACCGTCTCATGTCCCCATGTGTTGCCTGATCTAGTCAAGAGGTGGCGTCCCTGGTGGCAGGGAGGCTGGATTAAAATGATCTCTAAGGTCCCTTCCAGCTTAGGCCATTCTATGATTCTATGTACAATTTAAAATGTCACAACAGACACTTCAAATGCAACCTGCATGCTGTTGCTCAAAGGCCATCTCTCTTTAAAAAGGTCACTTTCAGTAATAGGCCCAATTGTCCCTACTACTAGAAAAAAGGGCTTTTCAAAAGCTCACAGTGCAGAAGAGCCTTACAGGAAGTGTACCCGAGAGCTTTTCCTAATGTGAACATGCTGATCGTGCAGAAGTTGATAGCAAGTGATCTCTCATTACGTGTCTTATTGGAACTGTAAATCAAGCATTATTGGTGATGTGGACTCTCTCCCTTCTTTTTGATATTCTTCTTGCTCCAGTTTGTTTATGACCTTGAAATCTGTCTTAACTTTTCAGCTAAGCAGACTCTTTAATTTTCTTTTTGACCATATGGTAAGTCCTGGCTGTCATCCATATTTGCCAAATATCAGTATGTTTTTGCTTATTCTAGCAGCAGTTCCCAACATCTCTTGCTCATTGTCCTGCGGTGCTCATTCTACGAGCAGGAGGCAATTATAGGACGGCTCAAGCTGGGAAAACATCTCAGAATAATTTCCTGTATCACAAGAGGCATCCAAACAAGCACTAAAAAGGATCTCTAAAATAAATACCTATTCTCTGTGTAGCCTAGCTCTGTGTACTTGCAAGTTTGCCTATACTAAACATACTTGTTAAAGATACAGTGAATAGTAAGGTCGCTGGATGCGGTAAATAGCAGAATGCTTGTAAGAACTTATTTTTGTTCCAAATAATAGAAATTCCTTAATACACTTTCTGTCTTCAGCCTCCCTCCTTACTGGCCATACTTGCATTTACACTTCAGCTTGTTTTTTATTCATCAGCTGACTTTTGATCTTCTCTCATTATTTCTGGTATTAAATAGATGTCACTAGTTGTCTGCATTTCTTCTGTATTTTTATCTATACTTCATGTTTTGTCTCATGTGGGACTGATATATACATAGCTGAAATTTTTTACTCAAACATGGATGCCAATATATTCCAGATTTTTTTAACTGGTTTGGTTTCTTCTGTTTCAGACCAAAAAGCTGAATGAGCAAATATTTAAGGGCTTTGATGTTAGGAAGGTAATGTTCTTGGGAGGAGAATCAGAATTGGTAAACGTTTAAAGAGAATGACTGTACATCTTAACTACTGCAATAATGTTCTTCTAACAACACAGCAGCTAATATTTTAGAGGTTTAAGAGGGGTAGTATTTTAGTGGAATTCTACGTAGTTCTCTATCACAGCTACTAGTCTGAGTAGCAGTCTATGCTATTTTGGTATTATTCTTATTTATTTTTCCTGTGGTGACATTACTTGGAGTAAAATTTCAGTGATTCTTTATCTTAACATTAACTAGATATTACTTTCACAAAACTTAACTGAACTGCGAGACAACTCATAAACGGTCTTGAAGTCATTCCTTTCATGTTCTCCTGATGTATTCATGCAGAGGAGGAAAGAAGTCCTTGTGCAAGGAATGGGCACTCCAGAAAGAAGATACTTAATAACTGTAAGAGTTTCTCATTTCCAGAGAGGTTTGGTAGCTCTGGTCTACTGAATTGATCAAGTACAAGTAAATTTTTAGCTGGGGGATGGTGAAGTACCAGCTGTGCCAGTTCTGTGGCATAGGGAGGGACATCATACAGAAATTGTTATCATTTGCAAAAAGTCCTATAAAGTAACAGAGGTGATTGTAATTTCACAGGTCATGTTCATGAAACAAATGGGGAAAGAAGTACTTCATAGTAGTTTAGGTTGTCCTGACTGAGTTTTTGGCTGGCTTGTATATACCTGCAGCATCTTATTTTTTCAGGTATATAGAAGGGCTAATATTAGCAACTTCAACTGCAGCCTCTAAGGAATTTTGTAAAAAGCACTGAAGTGATCTGTGTCCTTTATATGATCTGTGAAATTGCCCTTTGAGTGCACCCTTGGTATACTTGCAGATGACACCAAACTGAGTGGGAATGCAGATCTGCTGGAGTGTAGGGAGGCTCTGCAGAGGGAGCTGGACAGGCTGAATCGATGGGTTAAGGCCACTTGTATGAGGCTCAACAAGGCCAAGTACCTGGTCCTGCACTTGGGTCACAACAACCCCCGGCAGCGCTACAGGCTTGGGGAAGGGTGGCTGGAGAGCTGCCTGGCAGAAAAGGATCTGGGCGTGCTGGTGAACAGCCGGCTGAACGTGAGCCAGCGGTGTGCCCAGGTGGCCAAGAAGGCCAATAGCATTCTGGTCTGTATCAGAAATAGTGTCCAGCAGGAGTAGGGAAGTGATCATGCCCCTGTACTCACCACTGGTGAGACCACAGCTTGAGTACTGTGTTCAGTTTTGGGTACTGCAGTATACGAAAGACACTGAGGTGCTGGAATGGGACCTTTCTCGGCAACAAAGCTGGTGAGGGGTCTCGAACATGTCTTATGAGGAGCAGCTGAGGGAGCTAGTATTGTTTAGTGTGGAGAGGAGGAGGCTGAGGGGAAACCTTATTGCCCTCTACAGCTGCCTCAAAGGAGGTCGTAGTGAGACAGGGATTGATCTCTTATCCCAAGTTACTAACGATAGGACAGGAGGAAATGGGCTCAAGTTGCACTAGGGCAGGTTTAGATTAGATATTAGGGAAAATTTCTTTACTGAAGGAGTGGTGAGGCATTGGAACAGGCTTCCTAGGGAAGTGGTGGGATTGCCATCTCTGGAGGTGTTCAAAACACATGTATTTGTGGCACTTCAGGATATAGTTTAGTGGTCATGTTAATGTTGGGTTGGTGTTTGGACTGGATGATCTTAGAGGTCTTTCCCAACCCTAATGATTCTATGATTCCATGAAACCAGTTTCAGTTTTGCCATCCCGAAATTTTGTTATGAGCTGTTGCACTACAGCAAATTGAGTTATTCATAGTTACTTCAGTCATTGTTCTAATGGATTTTCAATAGATGGAAAGCATCTAATTTCAGCTGGTTTGCTTCTGATAATTAATTTTTTACAGCTGTGTTCACCCTTTCCACTTTGCCAAATCTGTCTACATAGTACACAATGTAAAACTTCCGATCTGCTGCCAAAAAGTTGAGTATAAATTGCATACCAACTGTTTTTCTGTTCATAAAATTTATTTAGTGCTAGAAGCCTTAAACCATTGTCAAAATGAGACCACATAAACTGATTTGTGGGGAATTCATGAGAGTGGTGTAAACCCGAATCCTTTTTGGAACCTCCTAGGTGCCAGTGTCATGAAAATACCTCCTATTATCATAGTAATGTATAAAAAACCTGGATCAGGATTTGGGATGTTGAAGATAATTTTATTTTTTAGTGTCAGTTAGGCACATTTTTAGCTTCTGTCTGTATAATGTAGAACCTCTGGTCCATACAGCAAGTCCATTTCAGAGTGATCCCTGCGCTTACTAGATGCATCCTCTCTGTTAAAAATTCCTCATTCCTCCACTATCTCTACTCTGTTCTACACTATTTCATCCCCTTAATCTTGACTGGCAGTACTCCCACTTTGTTATCACATTGCTGAATAGTGAGTACCTTCTTGTTTCAGCCCCTTCACTATCTGCTGATCCTCGGACAGCCACTCCTAGTAGTAATGCCTGTCTCTTAGAAACTCAGATGTTTGAGTATACTGATGGCTGTTGAACTTTCTAGCCCGTTTACCTTTTAAGCTAATGGATCACTTTATCTTATCTCTTTTATCAAGATTGGAGGTTATCCAGATATTTCAGTATACTCATATAAATAATATTTTTGTCAGTTGCCACACTCTCATTTCTCTCTGGTCAATTTGAAAGGAGTATGGCTTCTTGGAAAAGGGACTGAATCAAAAGATTTTTTTTTGCTTTATGTATTTTGTGTTGTTCTTCTTGTGTTGCAAAACATACGAGGTAATTGTTGTTTTTGCATGCTGAACTGCCTTGCTATCATATGTTTATGAAAAGATATTGAGTCTGATTTTCTCTTATTTTTGTGGCCTTTGTGGCTGCTCATCACTAGTCTCTGGGCATTGTAACAACCCCTACAGTTATACACTCTTCCTGGACTTGTTTCACTTGGGTTTATTAAGTCAGGATGGTGTTTTACATTATGATCTGTGATGCTAGCTCTCCCAAGTGATACTAGTAATTCAGAACTCCTAAGGCTTCACAGCCTCTCTTCTGAGAGGAGCTCTTCAGCCCCTCACTCAATTCCCAGGATGTGCTAACTGGACTTTGCTACTGGTTAAACCCCTCTCTATTATATTCCAAAAGTCATGGCAGTCTGGTGAAGTCTCCACTGACTGGAAAAGGGGAAACATAATCCCCATTTTCAAAAAGGAAAAGAAGGATGAACTGGGGAAATATAGGCCAGTCAGTCTCACCTCTGTGCCTGGTAAAATCATGGAGCAGATCCTCCTGGAGGCACTGCTGAGGCAGAAGAATAATGAAGAGATGATTGGGTACAGTCAGCATGGCTTCACCAAGGGCAAATCGTGCCTGACAAACCTGGTGGCCTTCTATGAGAAGGTCACAACATCAATAGACAAGGGAAGAGCAACTGATGTCATTTACTTGGATCTGAACAAAGCCTTTGACACTGTCCTGCATGACATCCTGGTCTCCAAGCTGATAAAATATGGGATTGATGGATGGACAATTTGATGGATAAAGAACTGGATTGACGATTGTACCCAAAGAGTAGCTGTCAATGAGTCCATGTCCAAGTGGAAGCCAGTTACAAGTGGAGTCCATCAAGGATCTGATCTGGGACCAGTCGTGTTTAACATCTTCATCAGCGACATGGACAG
>NW_009703259.1:1704-2044 GCF_000703405.1 Apaloderma vittatum | reverse complement strand
CCCATGCCCAGACCTCTCAAAGGCACGAGCAGGTCTCGGGCCGTCCCCGACGCCTGGGGCTGCTGCTGCCCTGCTCCCACGTGTCTGCTCGCTGCTGGAGTCCCCTAAATTGATATTTCCCCATCTCAGGCCACCTTGGTGCTCGGGCAGCTGCCAAGCCCTGCCACGTCAGTCTCCATTTATGGACTCCCAGCTCCCTTGATCTAGGTAATTAGGGTTTATGTGTTAATTGGTGTAAATACAAAGATGGGAGCCACAGGCATAAATTTGCAGGCACAGTTGAGGAAGAGGCCTCAGGAGGCCAGAGGGGGGGCAGCGCTTGTGCCCCATGGCTCGGGGG
>NW_009703259.1:0-1593 GCF_000703405.1 Apaloderma vittatum | reverse complement strand
GCCGCGTCGGCTGGGATAGCAAAGGCTTCCTTGGGAGGTTGAAGCCTGGCGCCAAGCACAAGTGCAAAAGCAGAACCTGCTCGGCCGTGAATTAATGTTGCTGCAAGTACCTGGAACGAGACCAGGTTTTATGGCCTCAGCGGCTGCAGGCAGCTCCCCGGGAGGAAATGTCCCTGCAGAAGGGCTGAAGCTGGGCTGAGCTGGAGCCATCCCTGCTGCGTCAGGGGGGTGGCTGGTCAGGGCGCCCCATCCCGGCGCGCACAGGGCCGGAGGAGGACAACCAACAGCTGCCACGCTGAGGGCAGCCAGCCCCAAGATGCGGAACCGCCTCCCAGCTCACATCCCACTATCACTCTGAAAGCAGTACCTGTAAAAAATGTAACTTCTCTGACAGAAGCGCTATTATTCTTGAAATACGAGACTAAATATTACACAGTAAAAGCATTTTCCATCTTGAATTAATTACATTTTGCTCCCCCCCTTCATATATAAAGGCTTTCACTGTCCAGTGAAGGAGGCCCTCCTCTCCTGGGCAGATACGAAATTTGGCAAGCCTCATTTATCCTGAAATTTATAATTCAACAGATGCTTTTGCTAACGCTTCCTGATAATGTTGCAGCAGAAATGCAAGTCTTAATTCCTGAATGCAAATATAAGTATTCCTATTATTTTTTTAATCCTCCTTTTAAATACTATGCTCTGCATGGTTTCCGAATCAGTTTAAACTTTCCTGGAAACTTTCATAATAAACAGTCCTGCTACATAATTTGATGTTTTTAAATGAAAGCATCCAAGCTAATCTATACAAATTAACAGATGTCCTCCCGAAACAGTTAGAAACAAAGAAATGCAGATGCGAACATCATCAGCATCCAAATGAGCTTATTGTAGGACCCTTTAAGGCACATCTGAGCATAGCTCCAGCCTGTAGTCTACCTTTCAACTTGCAAATGACAGTGTCACCAAACACTGTCCTTCCATCAATCAAGCTGGGTCATGAATATACAAAAGGCAGCAGAGAAGCTGGCTACCTCCTGCAGTTCAACTTGGCCTAATTATCTGGGCCTTTCTTTTTGTTCCATCTGAAGGGTATACACCCAGTCAGCTGCTGGGCAGCCCCAGGCCTCATCACGGGAGGTTACGCACACTGACCCTCCTGCGGACAGCCAATGCAAGTTAAATGTGAGCACCAAATGTCATCTTTCTTATTCATCATTATAAAACTTCCCTCCCCTTTCAAAATACCAATCTGCTGCCATTTTCAGACCCTCCCCCGCACCCCTCCAAGCTGTCATCTCGCAGCCCTCGCTGCCAGTCGAGTGAATTAGCATCCTAACTGATGTGCTGTTATTCTCCCATGCATCCCTCGGATGCGTTAACTAATGCCCTCCCCCAGAAAATCCAGCCGGTCGCGGGCTCCGCCTGGCTCCTTCCGCAGCGCGGGAACCGCCGAGCGACGGCCGCCCGTAGGAAACGGCCTTTTCCCGGGGAGAGCGGCTCCTCGCATCGCATCCGCAGCAAATTGGTGCTAACGCGCTGCTGTCATGTGCTGCCGGCAGCGACGGGAGCCCGAGCGCTCCCAGGCCACCGGGA
>NW_009703258.1:0-36678 GCF_000703405.1 Apaloderma vittatum | reverse complement strand
CTGGCACAAGGGCCCAGCAGGCTGCCGGGCTACGCCACCCACCAGGTGGGAGTCGCAGGTGAGTTACAAAAGCAGTTGCGCCCACAGAAAACCTTTCCAACCCGCCTTTAGGGCCGGGTTCAGTCGGAAACTGACTGTTCCTCGGCACAGCTGGCACGTGGAAACCAGCTGCTCGCTCGTCACATAACTGTGCCCAAAGTCTCACTCGTGACGGTGCATCCGCAACTTCTTCAGAAAAGGCCAATAAAGAGAGAGGTTTCTCAAAACTACCCCAGTTTGAGAAAACTGTAAATAGTTTGGGGAGAAGAAAACATGGTCCTAAAGCTTGAAAATTTTAACTCGCTGTTTTTAAACACCATTTTGAGAAACGTATCTGGGCTCTCACCTTGCAAGTAAGGGAGGTGGAATTTCAAAGTTGAAGCGGTTTTTTAAACATGAAGAAGTAACTACAAACTTCTGAGGAAAATAATATTTCTCCGTGCACACTCCTTACTGTAGATGCTAAATATATGCATCTGCCTAAACCATGTTCATACTGAGGTCTGTAAGCGGGATGAACTGGATCCAACATGGATTGTTGAGCAGCTAACACTACCGTTAGCCTACATTACAGGGGTCTAAAAGCTGTACCTACAACTCCACAACCCAAACAAGGATATTTCAGAAACAAACATTGGGACACCATACTCGTACCAGTCTAGATCTCCCCCAGCCAGAGCTGGGAAGGAGTTGCTCTAAAAACTGGAAATTTCCAAGAAACTAGGTAAGACAGTTTGCCTACTTTTTTAAACACAATACAAGGTAGAAATACCGTCAACTTGAATTCGGCTTCACCAAATTTGGATGGTTTTGCCCTCTCAGCACCCTTCCATAGATCTGCAATGACCTGTCCCATCACTCAGTTACCTCCTGTAATCTGGAGGCTGGTTTGGACCCCTCCGGTACTGGCAAAGGCCACCTGACACTGAGCTGTTACAGCACAGGGGCCGCAAATCTGTGGCAAGCTTGTTCGTCCTTGGCTTCCAGGGGCCATGTGGGATGTTAATGCTTCACCAAGTGGTGGTAAAACTCTTAAGTAGCAAGTAGAAAAAATCTAGGTAGGAAGGACTCGTAAAAGGTGGATTATTCTATGTAGCAGCAGGTCAAGTGAAAAGTAAAATTAATTCTGGAAAAAACAAATCCTTCAATTAGAAAACAGTGCTGCTGCTAACAGTGTTGGGACTTTTCAGTTCCAAAGCCAGCAGAGGGCAGGGCAGAAGCTGAAGACGGGCTTGGATTTTGTCAATGGACATGTTAGAGCATGTTTTCCTGAGGTATGAAAAATCTCACTGTTAAAATATGTGGCATTAAACTCGAGTAAGATAATGCATTCCCCTAGCAGAAGCACCAGAAGTGTTACTCCTTATGGTTTTAACTTGCATGCTTGAGGAAACATGACTAACAGAAAGGGGATTTTTCTGAAGTAGGTTTTGCATAGCTCAAAGCGCTATTTAAAACAAAGTCACGTAATAGATGTGTTGTGGCCCCGATGATTAGCAGGAAGGACTTGGTATAAAAAAAAATCGTAACTCTTAAAAACTCTCAAGTAAACAGATCTGTGTGTGTGAAGCAATGACTGCAGGTTTTTGTCTTCTGCTCCATGTTCAGTGGGTCTGCAGCACATGCTAAGAACACACTAAGCAATGTGGGTAGCACCTGGCATATGATTATTCCATTATCCTTCTCCTTCAGGAGGGAGACTCTGGGTAGTAGAACAGCTTTATCCTATTTTTTATTTAATTTTACTCAAATATGAAATTATTAAATGTGTGCATTTATAGGGCATGCATGCCAAACGCTAGGCATTTTTATTTCCCAAACAAACAAAAAAAAAGTATTTGCAATAAAGCAAATTTCCTGATGAGAGTCTTGATCTCAAAGCCGTGGCCGGTCTATCACAGCATTCACCCCCTCGAGCATCCTGAAAATACAAAGCGGAGGCGTCGGGGGTGGTTTGTCGGCCTGCAGGAAGGCAGCACAGGGAGAGGAACACAGGTTGAGAGCCCACGGTGCTCAGTAGAGCAGCAGCTGGTTTTCGTCCTGTCCAGGGTTTCCCCTCTCCGGTGACTGCTGCGTGGCCAGGCCTCACTATCATCCGAGCGATGACAAAGGTGTGAATAAGTGAAGCCAGGTTGTATTTTGCCAGACTCGAGCGGAGCCGCCAAGCAAAGAGTAGCAAACGTTACTCATTGGGCTTGGCTGTGATTGTTTAGAAATAGTGGAATATGTGATGTGTCTTCCGACTCAGTTAACTGCATCCGTTCGTAGGCGGCAGGATTTTCCAGGTCTGTAAAAGGGACAGACAAAAGCTTCTGGCACATGAAATGATTAACGTGGGGTTTTGAAAAGTGTTTCCAAAAGCCTCCACCTCCCAGGAGGAAGTGGTCTGCCATCCAGAAAGTGATGTGTTAGTAAATATGCCACGTAACAAGGGCAGAGCAAGAAAAGTTGAGGAAGGAAAGTAAAAGGAGAGGAAGGAAAGTCCAAGTCATTCCCTTCCGCCTCCCATGTAGTATAAGCCTTACAACTTGGCTGGGATTTTCACTGCCACCTACTTTGTAGTTGAAACAAAGTCATTGGAACTGAAGGGAGAGAAGGGTCTCCACACACACATACGCACACGGTTCTGTTACAAAAAGAAACGTGTAAAACGGGCAGTGGCATAAATGTCTGACTGCTCGGGAAGATGGAGTTAGCCAGGTTAGGGCAATCCAAGGAATCCAAAGTGATCTAAAAGCAGTTTCCAAGTTGTTGTACAAAGGAATACCAGTTTCTGGCTGCTGGGGCTCACAACACAACCAGTCCTGTGCGCTCCTTTGTGACGCCAAACATCTTCTCATACATGTTTACATCAGTCCTAAATAAAGCAGGTAGAGTGAAAATATTTTTCCTCGTCGTTACTCATTGTCTGGAGTCATCTAAGGGATTTATTTTTTTTTTTTTACCTATTTCCTAAAAGAGAACATTCAGAACACAGCAGTGTTATAACTTGGTTAGGTTACAAGTGTAAACCTTTCTATAAAGTCATCCTGGCACTGGATGGTCTAAAAAGCTCCAGGTACCGCAGCTGCAGCAGGAGGGAGAGTTTTTAAAAGCAGAGCCCTGTGCCTGCCGCCCGGCTCCCAGCTCGCTGGCGCTCACCAGGCATGGCCCTGCAACCTTGGGCAGAGGGACTCCTGAGTTACGCTTGAGAAAGCAGGACCAGACAGCAAATCCAGGAAAGAGTTTTTCCTTCCTTTGTGCTTTGGATTTAGGTATCATCTAGCAGAGATTCTGGGCATCTTGCAGAGTATTTCACTGCCAAAAATCATGTTCACAGGCACTGAATTTGGGGAATGGAGGAGAAAAAAAACATTCTGATTGAAACTGCAGCTTCCTGTCTTGCAGGAGTCCTCCCTGGTCTCAGCAAACTATTTGGCTGAAGAATGGCTTTTCTAGAAAATAATCCTTGTAATCACAGCGTGCATCAACGTTGCTCCTGCTCTCCTTTCGTTCCGTCTTTTAACCAGTACAGTATTTGAACCTGGACACTGCTGAATATTTCCAGGGGGGATGAAATCATAAAGTCAGAAGCCACGGGGAGGCAGACCCATGACTAGCCTCTCAAAGCATGTCCTTTGACATATTGTGAAGGAAGATGCGTATTTCATCTTTTAAATATTCCTCCTACACATAAGTCTGCCATGTATTATTAAAAATCAGGATGTTTTGAGCTGGACACTCATTCCTTAATAACTCCCTTCTGTGGAAATACTTTCCCATAGCATTTTAAATGCATATATCATCACAGATCTGTCCGTATACTCTTCCTCCGTCTCTAAAACGACGTAAGTAGTTTCTTTTATTGTTAACTACTAATTTGAAACCCATGCATGACTGATGTGGGAAAGAACCTGGTCAGCTGCACCACAGTCCTCATTCTGCTCACCGCAGCACACTTGAGAAATCTGAGAAAAATACCTCTTTTAAAGGGAACACATTTTTAAAATATGAGCAACAAGCGTGACACGATGATTAAACATGAAAACACTCGGGTTTTTAAAAGCAGGAAAACCTGTAATCTGCTGGGGAAAGTTATGGGCTGAGCATGAGGACACAAGGAAAAGCTGAACTTCCCAGTCATACATCCTGACTTTTTTTTTTTTTTAATCAAGTGAAAGTGTCACTCTTCCACTTGGAAGGAATGGTTTTTGATTAACAAGTTGACAACTGCACAGTTCCTACCATGAGCTGTTAGCCGAGCAGTGCAGTACAAGCTCAAACACAGTCGACTGGTTGAACACTGTCAGTACAGTCAGCCCACTGAGTATTACACCTCAGGTATTATTAACCAGAAAACGCTCGAATTTTTACTACGGCAGGAGAAAAGTACTTGCCATCACAGTTACCCAGCTGTGAGCAAGATCACAGGCGAGTCTCTGCTGAAGCAAGCAGCTTCATTAGATGATTTGGATCCATCTCAACCTTGCATTCTTTAGTTCTCATAACATAAACATGAGCGAATTATTCTTTTAATTTCTTGCCTAATCTAGAATTTAAATGTGGGAAGTATTCATCTCAGTACTGATAACTTTGATTTTTTTTTTCTACAGGATACTTGACCTTTTTTAGTATTAACAGCATTGCACCAACAAACCACTTTTTGCTATTGA
This sequence comes from Apaloderma vittatum, assembly GCF_000703405.1. Lineage (NCBI taxonomy): Eukaryota > Metazoa > Chordata > Aves > Trogoniformes > Trogonidae > Apaloderma > Apaloderma vittatum. The sequence continues at coordinate 31,987 of NW_009703258.1, read as the reverse complement.
TTCATACAAATATTGCTAATTGCAAACTGAGTATCATTAGAGGTTTATCATGCTTTATCAAAACATGTTAAAATATGGCTGTTAAAGCTGAATGTATCTGTCTTAATCTCAATCAGTGTTTTCTCTCTACTAGGTGCCGTTCTAGATGAAAGCACTGGAAAGGTGTTGGTCGTACAAGACAGAAATAAGGTAAATTCATTATAGGATTATAAAATAGGTAAATTCATTCAGACAAGCCTGTTCTGTAGGATAAAACAAAAATACTTTTTTCCTAGTTCAAAATAGTGACAGTTAAAAGTTACACCCTTTTACAAGTGTCTTGGAACACATTTAGCAAGACATTGCTATATTGTATTTGAAGGGGGAAAAAAACAAAAAAGCTTTGCATATCAGCAGCGTTGTTGTTAATTTTTAACTGATGATTCAGGCAGCAGAGCTAAGTCCAGCACACAACACACATCGACTCCAAAAGTGGTTCCAGTTCTAGAGGATCTCCAGGAACAGAATGGCACCTTTATTTTTCTTTATATGCACAGAAATGATAAAACAGCATGCTTACCTTTTAATAAATACCTTAAGCAAGTCTTAAATCTTCAAAATAGGAACTGCACATCCTGCATATTCAGAAGGAAATAGCCGTTTCCTAGGCCCAGAAGGCTTAAGGTTCAACTTCCTCACCCCGTGGTTGTGTTAAAACTCTCCCACAGCCGTTTCAGGTGCAGATCTCTCTGTCGAAGATTCCTCTGTTCAGGTTCTGGGTCCAATCTCACGCTCTCCCGGCATCGCCTCCTTGGCCTCTGGCCCCAGAACACAAAGACGAGGCCAGCCCCGCTCTTCTCTCCACCTTGTTCCAAAAAGCGGGATGGAGATATTCCAGCTTGACTGGTTCAGCTTACCTTTCCAGAATAAAGCTGACTGCACAGTGAGGAAGCTGAAAGGGAAAAAGTGGTTGCTCCTGACCCCCCCTCTTTACAGCTCTCTTTTATTGACTGGATAAAATTAAATATAAAAACTGAAATGAATATCCGTTTATTACGCTGTGAGCAAATAAAGTATCTCAGGGCAAGCAAATCAGCTCAGATTGACAAGTTCCCCAGTGTCAATTCCACCACTCCTCTCCTCCTTTCCCCACAAAATGAACGATTTCCATGAAATTGTGACTTTTTACACAAATGATGTCCTGAAAGCTTAAATAAAATATTTAAATAGGTAATGAAATTTTAAGAGCTGTTTGGGTTTAATCATGAAAGGACAATTCCACAGCACACAAAGAAAGATTTCCAGGAACTGAAAGCAAAGCTGAAAGACAGTGACAAATATATGTATTTTCCATCTGCACTGTTTTTAAATTCCCATCCAAACCCTTTAAGAGTGCCCAGAAAAAAAGCACTGGAAAGCACACAACTTCCCTCTCTATGCTGCATGTACAAGAAAAGCTACCTTTTTTTCTTCTGCCAGGGCACCTTTTTCCTGCATTAATTTCTACTTGAAAGTCAGCTTCTTATGTAAACTTTTACTAAGGGAAGAAATAAAAAAATAGTGCGTAGATGTAAATGTAAAGCCTAGAAATCTTTGTGCATTTGCAAGAGGCGTAGGAACTGGGCCTCATTTACCAGTGTCAGTAACAGCACCAAGTCTGCACTTCGCTTTGCCGGTTTAAGTACTGAACTTTATTGCAATTCAATAAATGCTTCTTATATATAAATCACACATAAGGCCTCAGTTTTTGTATTCCATGAAAACAAACAAGGAGTTACGCTTAACGGTTATTACAGACACACAAAGTCATCTCAAAGCCAGTGCAGTATAGAACAGTACTACAATCATAGTATCTGTTTGTGAGATTAAATATATATACTTTTTTTTAAAAAAAGCCGAAACCATGAAAGTGGAATACATTAGTGATTAAATATGATTATATAGTCTATAGCAGCCTTTTTTTGTAATATGAACTACTCTAGTAATCTAGCAGCAACATGGTCTTATGACTGTAGACAGTTTGTATTTGCAATCAGTAGACGTTTTGTTCCATTATTTCATATAGACTGTAGATACCTCTGATCATCACACTAGCAAGAACAAAACAAGTTCCTGCTTAAAGCCTTACTGATGTTTGTAAGAGTCATTCCAACACTGCAACTTGAATAAAAAAACCCTCACTTGTTAATTGTCTCCTTCATATTAGAGAGTAAAACACAGGCTGCATACTTCATTAATATTGTTTTCTTCCGATACAGACTACCAACGCGTGGAAATTTCCAGGAGGTCTGTCTAACCCAGGAGAAGACATTGGTAAGTCCTAGAATAACAGCTCAGAAGGCAATAGAATTATAAAGACGTTAACGTTACTGAAATACATCTTGACCCACAGCCCTCCTATGGCTAATCACTTCTTGAGTTAATGGTGAACAGAGGAGGAGGAACTTGGTCCTTTCACCTTAATGATAACACTGTACTCAGGGCAGAGAAGTTCTGTATTTAAAACACTGATGCTTCTACAGTTTCTCTTCTGCTTCAAGACAGCTTACTTTTCGTAGGCTTCTTGGGTACGCTGTAATATGAGCCAAAAGCGCAGGGGATTAAGGTAATCAGTGCAGAACCCAAATGAAGCCAAAACAGCAAGCTCAGGGCTCGCAATGGAATCCAGGGCAGTGAGCGAAATGATGTACTGAGCAAAACTTTCCAACTCGCCATTTTTCTGTGCAGAAGAGAAACAAATACGCTTGCTTCCTTCCTTCTACCCTTGTTCTCTCAATTTGTTTAGACTAAGAGCTCTCTGGCACAGACACCAAGAGTTTCAGTGCAGCGCCTCGGTCTTCTGGGCACCTACTTTCAACCAGAGGCATGAGGCACTTGTGTATTAAAAAACAATGCTGGTGTGAGAAAGCCTGTCATTTCTATCCAGCAGAGCCCAGGTGATGAGCAACACTGCTGCCGTGTTCAGAGGTAGACAAACAAGGGTGTTTATGAAGAGAGAGAAAATTGTGCTGCTTCTCCTTCTGCCCCTTAAAATTATGATCCATAGGTGGGCTGAGTTGTAAGTTACTGCAGTTGTTAGGTGGGTCTTGTTTTCAGAAGTTACATTTCCTCATGGTCATTTAGCCCCACATCAGTATTCAGACAGGAATATATTCTCCCAATAACTCAGGGATGCAGAACTCAAAAACGCTGCCCAGAGCAATGCAGCAGCTCTACCAAACTGGTACCAAGCCCACATTTCCTGACTGTTTCACACCTTAGAAATATCTATTATTTCTATTTTCCTACAACAATGTCTGGAGAGCTTGTATTCTAGCTCATTATTTCAATGCATGGAGGAAGTTTCTAGTTAGTGAGATGTGGCCAAGCTGTAGTTGTCGTAACTCATGAGTCACGTTTTAAAGTCCTTTGTCAGGCACAGCAATAGAAATGAAAATTACTTGCTTGACAATGTACATACATGTAACGCAGCGAAACAGATTCATGTTTTCAGAAGAATCCCAAACACTGTGTCTGTTGTCTGGCCAGGCTCCTTTTCAGTTCTAGTGCCAGAGCACGTCTTCAGGCTGGGGGACACCAGAGGGACTTGTGTTCTGAGGGAAAAGGACTGCCAGCACTGGCAACAGCCTCCCCATGGGAGTACTGCTACTGAGTTAAGGCAGGGGCTGTCCCTTAAATAGCAGGTGGGATGATAAGTGTACCTGTTGAGAAACACCTCAGAGGAAGCAAGTCTCATCCAGCTCCCCTCCTGCCACTGCTAAACTATATAATAATAAAAATTATGATTCTCTGCATTACATCATAACATTACAAGAAGGTATAAAGTAGTGAAGCATAAATACAGAGCTTCATTTTGCTTTTTTTATCCTTACATCAAACCTTATCAACTCAAACTTGCTCAAGGGACTAAATTTTTAATTACAGTTACAAACTGCAATTCCAATGCTTGACGATGCTGTGATTATATGAAGTTTCAAAATCTACAGCTGCCTACTTTAACGAGTACAAACTGACTAGAGCAAGTAATCTGAATAGTTTCATAATGCAGATTAAGCAAAGTGCACACATTTTTGTATTGGAATATTTCTGAAACTCAAGTCCTAGTATTTCTTCTAGTTTAACTGTCATTATATATTTTATATATATATACATAAACACACATTTAAATAAAGGGAAACAGAAGAAGGTACTTGAAAAGCAAAGCCCAAAACTTAAATGAAATCCCTCATTATTTCATTGTCTTACCTGTAGCCTGCCTCAGCATTCCTCATCTCAGTCGTTTACCTTCTTTTGCCAGTTCTGCATATAACAAAACCACTGAATAATAAAGCCACTTGCCACAAGGAGTTTGGCACAACCACTCTTTTAAACCAAAGGACCAGAGGGGCCTCTCTGAGCAACATTAAAATACAATCTCTCCAAAGGTCAGTCATAGTATATAAAGTATCCTTCCCCACATGCAGTAGCCTTTTAACTCATTAATAGTGTAATAAAGTAACAAGCAGAAATGTTATGCAGGCACAATGCACTAATGGGTCTCCAAACCCACAAAGACCTACATATATAATTGGTGTAAATGTTGCGCAGCTTGTTCCACTGCAAGAGGGAAGGAGAGCTGAGGGCAGAAGTACATGCAGAATCAGAGCCACTGACACAGCCTGATAAATCATTCTGTCTCTATGTTTAGACATTGCTAGCAGCTGTGTGTCCAAATTATTTCCAGTATTGGAAACTACCTCTGAAACACCCTCTGACACATTAAGATGCAGGCTTCCATACGAAGGCAAATCTCCGCATTGCTTTTGGAAGCGAGCCAACACACTCACTTCTTACTGAAAATGAACTGGCGGAAGCAGGTGACATTGCAAACCAGCTCTATGCATTCACTACTCGTAAATACAAGACAACTAGACATTTACATAGATTTGGCAAAGGCTGGTATTTTACCTACATGCAGTTACCCCAAGCAACAGGGTAATTGCAGGTAGGTAAAATGCAACTGCAGACTTCATGGAAAGAAATGGAATAACAAAAATCTCACTGAGCTCTTCAATTTAAGATATTATTCAAGAGAAAAAAATCATCTTCGCTTTTGAAGAGTACTGGCCAGGTGGGTAAGTCTCTGGCTGTAAATGCAGTACACAGACCCCCACTAGACTCTTGAAGTTAGGGCTACTTTAGTAATGAGGAATGTTAACCCTTACATCGCTTCGGCTGATGTACACAAAACATACACATGCTGTGTGTCTTCTGCAACAACAGGCTACGTGCTGTACTAGTATTATGGCCTATTTGAAATGTCCCTAGATACTTAAGATAGATCTTGAAAAGGACTTAGTGCCAACTTTCACTTTCTTCAAACAATAGTTTTATCCCTTTGGTTACACCCTGTGGTGAAACGCACTGAAACAGATTTGTCATCTGGCACATGTACAGCCGCACAGGGTCCAAATGTGAAACTGGACAGAGAGGGGATAAGATTCAAAGGACTGAAAAGAATGTGCAATGTTGTCTTGGGCAGCCTGTAGAAGAGAAGACTCCAGGGGGACCTTGTAACTGCCTTCCAATACCTGAAAGGAACCTACAGGAAGGCTGGAGAGGGACTTCTCACACGAGTGTCCAGCGATAAGGCAAGGGGAAATGTATTTAAACTGAAAGAGAATAAGTTTAGACTGGATCTTAGGAAGAAATTTGTCAGTATGAGGCTGGCAAGACTCTGCAACAGATTGCCCAGAGAGGCTGAGGCTGCCCCCTCCCTGGAGATCTTCAAGGCCAGGTTGGATGACGCCTTGAGCAACCTCATCTAGTTAAACATATCCCTTCCCATGGCAGGGAGGTTGGATTAGATGATCTTTGAGGTCCTTTCCTAAGACATTCTGTGACGAAGAGCTCAGTGGAGCCAGCAACCATCAGAATGTCTGTTTCGAAATCACACTCTGTAGAGTAATATCAAAAGTTTCTTCTTGCATTGTTTTGGACGATATACACAAGAAAGGCACACAGCAATTAGCTTATGCTCGTGTGGATGGAAACAAAGAGTCTTACGTTTTGAAAAGCTTTCAAAGCAGAAGAGGGAACACTTTGAGTTAGAGATTTCCCATGATCAAAAGGTTTTAAAGAGCATTAAGTTACTCCTGTCTGTACGGTAAGGATTGCTCTTTTCACCTAGGAGACACAGCAGTTCGAGAGGTTTTTGAGGAGACTGGCATCAAGTCCGAGTTCAAGTCCATCCTAAGCGTAAGACAGCAGCATCACCACCCCGGAGCCTTTGGGAAATCAGACATGTACATCATCTGTCGCCTGGAGCCCTCCTCCTTCAACATCAGCTTCTGCCAGCAGGAGTGCCTGAGGTGCGAGTGGATGGACCTTGATGAGCTTGCTAGGACGAAACACGCCACCCCTATCACCAGCAACGTAGCTAAACTCTTACTGTACGGGTACCGGGAAGGCTTTGATAAGATTGACATAACCATGAGGGAGTTTCCTGCTGTCTACACAGGCCTGTTCTACAAACTATACCACAGGGAGCTGCCCGAGTCCTACAGAAACATTACACGATAGCAACACGTTTCACATTTCATTCTATTAATAATTTAGAGTTCTTACGGTAGTGTTACATAGACCATATTAATATTATCCACGGACTTCTTTTTAGGTAATTATTAGAAAGTAATTATTTATTCTCTAATAAGCTATAGAGATATAAATTATTTTAAAAGATAAATACTGCTAGAAGTGTGCATCAGATCTGTCTTCCTTTACTCTTTAAAGCAAACGTAAGGTAAATAAAATAGCTCTATGTAGAGATCTGGCAAACATTTTACCTCCACACACACTGGCACAATAGGTTTAAAGAGCAATATAAAGATGGCGTGAAACATTCATGTTTTAATCTGGCATCTGCAAAAATAGTTAGTATCAGCAAATAGTTGCTTATATTTTTGCTGCTTCGGAGAGGAGCGGGAACCTCGAAGTCTTTAGTGTAGTGTGGCACATGTGCTTGGAATCCGCCATGGGAATCAGCTTTTAGCAGACATGGGAAGAAAAAGGATAGCTTTCTGTCCGGGTCCAGTTTTTGGTCCAGGTTTGTACTGTCCAGTTCTTTTCAGTGCCACGTACCAATCAGAGTATTTCCGTGATCGGTAAGTGTTATAGTTATTAGATTCCAAACGCTCAAAAAAGAAACATTCGTCTGTTGCGCATTTCTAAAAGGGAAATAGAAGAGAATTATTGATATTCCATCAAAGCAGTTCTTCAGATTCACGAGACTACCTTACCAAGAATGTAAGGTAGCAGTACATTTGATTTTAAGAAATTCACATTAAATGTTTCACATTTGAAGAAAAATCCAGTTATTGTGAAAACGTTGTTAAAAACACCTACAAGAAGAGTTGTTAACAATGGTTCATTTATTGTCTTTTAACACAGACCATGGTGTCTTCACTATGTAATTCTCGGTTCTGATCTGAAATTCAAACAATTAAATTAAAGCAGGCATTATATGTTCCAAGACTTGAACCCACAAATTGTCCTGGATTGCTGTTACTGCCTAGGGGATGTAGAACCTGGCTAATTTCACTGTGACTAGTATTTATAGCTGTTCGTTGTCAACTGAGAACAGGAAAGTTTATTCACTGAAATCCACCACCATCAAGAAACCACAAGGCTCCTCTGTATTGAAAACGCAGGAGGACGTACAAACAGCTTCAAGATCTCATTCTACAGGAACAGGATCGCTCTCGGTGTCAACTGCATTTGTCCCACTGCACGTTCACCACCACAGAACCCCTGTCAGTGGACAGCACAGCTCTCGTAGCACTCACAGGGACAAACCTGCCTGCAGAACCTGCGCTTTAAGCAAGAGAAAATTTTTTCTCAAATACAAAGATGGCAGAAGTTCAACCCCGCAGGCACTTACTGGAGAGGGGGGGTACTTGGTTTTCATACAAACCCGCTGTCAGTCCATCAATTCAGTCAGATTCATCTACCCAGAAAATTTTGGCAATGCCGGAGGAGGAGAAAAGTTAGTTATTATTAAAAAGAAAGCATGTAAAATCTTGGAGAGGAGACAGAAAATGTCAAGCAATAGCCTAAACGAGCAAGCTACTCTTTGTGTCAATCTTGTGCTGATATTCCTGAATACATAAAGTACTCAACTAGAACTAAAAAGTGAGCTTGGAACAACTAGACGTCAGACAGTATGCATGAAAACATACAGGAGAAGAGTAACTCCTCATTACGTCAGGGTTCTGTAGCTACAAGTAATGAAGTCCTTCAAACGCAGCCTGGAATAAAGTGCTTTGTCTCCAAACACAGATCTTCAAATAGAAGGGTTTTTTCTCCAACCGTTTTCAGATCTGAATTTTCATTTCTAAGGGAAAGAACTTAGAAAATCCATATGCAATTTCTCATTTCTGCAACTCATTCTTTCACATTTCAAATAGCAGAAATCAAAGTAACAATTTTTCTATCATTTGTATTTTAAATAGTCTTTCTCAAGAGAAATCATATTTTAATGCATTTTATTCCAGCTGTGTGCGAACAAATGCATTAATCATCTCAAGCCACAGAATGCCACAGCACCTGGTTTCTTTTTTTTCTACACACGCGTCCCAGGAAATCCTTGTCAGATGCGGCCACAGAAGGGACAATGGCAGAAACTGAGCCTTGCTTCAGCTCTAGCTAGGAAGGAAATAGCTTTCAGTGCGCTCATGGTGAATTTAAACAGCCGCTAGGAGAGCCCACAAACGGACAAAAGGCGAATCGCACCAGACTCAAGTCCTTATTTCTCCACAAAGCACAGGTGATACCAGTGCTTTCCTACAGGATGTTGCTAGTGTAAATACTTTGATATAGACGTGAATGTTCAGGTCAGAAATGATAGTTCAGACTTCACAAACAATGTATTCCTTAACATCTGCTGTTTCAGACGCTGGACTGCCATCTGGCCTGAGCAGGATGCTGGCCACTGCACTGTGCACCTCAGCCTCTGAGAAAACCCTGGAAATCAGCGGGGTTTTTTAAAGACACTGGTCTAGGCTGCATTCAAAGCAGTGATTTGGCAGCGAAAGCCTTCACAGCACATCATGAAATCCCTGAACTCCACAGGCCTTCATGAAAAGGATAAAAGAAGGAAAAAGTCACAGAGAGCGAGTCCCACTCAGCGCCCACCCTGCCACCAGTCAGTGTTTTATCTGCTGCCAACCAAGACCTCCACCCAGAAGAAGTCTGGGTGTCTAAACCGAGTGCAGGAGTTTTCAGCATGAGCAACGCGGGTTGTAGCCCCGCTTCTACAACAGCACGCTGTGCACCACTGCTTAGAGCAGCCGAACCGTAACCACGGCAAAATCCTCATGGTCATTCACCCCGTGCAGATGAATTAACCAAAGAGGCAGCAGCTGCTGCAACAGAAGTTCTGGCTGCTTTATTTGCACGGCTAAACACCACCCACTGAGTGAATTTTCAGCACAAACTGCATCTGCCTCAGTACCACACAATGCCAGTTAACTAGTTCTGACATTTTGGACTCAGATTAGGAATTAGCATTCCTCAAGTTAGCGCATTCTCAAAACTGAAACCAGGGGGTTAACTTGTAACTACCACAGCGAATCAAGTATGACCCAAGAAAGGTGCTTATCGTATTTAGCCTTTCCTAACTACCAAAAGGACAGAAAATGACACATGATTTTCCAAAATATTCTTGTACCACAGTTTTAATCAGTAACTCATTAAATGAATTTGGAAAGTCAAAGTGAAATATAACAGCCATATCAGAAGAGAAATGTTTCAATTTCTCTGTTAAAAATCTGACGGAATAGATACATTTCTGCACAAATATTTTTAGTTGAACAGCATTTTCCAAGGGGAGGTTTTGACTAGCTGCATTAACAACCAGCCGTTTCCTCTAGTGACTGAACTGGTAAAGATTTCCTCTCCTCCCCAACAGAGTCTGTTATGAACAAGAAAAGTGCTAAACTAAATACGAAACTGCTAAACTAAAAGCCGTATCATCCGGTTTTTAAGACAAGAACACAATCCACTGCACCAGCACTCAAATCTGTAAGCAGTGATACGCTGGCCATGCAACAAATCATTTTGCAAAACCCAACTCAGAACAAACCCTAAAGACATGTCTCAAGAAAGTAATTACAAAGGCATTCAACTAGATGAGAAACAGGACTGAATAATAATTTGTGAAAGTTTTTTTTGAAGATGTCTATATACTTATAAAACGAGGACACTACGCAAATTGATTCTGGACACTGAAAACTAATGAAACAAAACAGATGTTAAAAAAAGACAGAACAGTAGTTGAGTGACTAATGGGTTAGCAGACTAAATAGGTGTTTAGAAATTAAAGTTCCGTAACGTGTAAGAAGAAATAACCAAAAGTTTCGGCAGATATGAATTCATGAGCGCTGATGAGATCACTTCACCACAAAGATTTCCACCACATGCTCTTTGAAAGCTGCCCCTGAAACACAACACTGCTCCACTGAAAAAGAAATGCTAGCAATTAGGAAAAGTTTCATGAATGTGTTTATAGGCAGAAAGCAGTAGAGGCACAATCGGCCACAAACTGTTGGAAGCCATAAGTACAGAAATCCTCATGGAAAAAAATCATTGCCTGTGCTGCAGAAAACGATCACGAAATTGTACAAGTATTCATTAGGCTGGTTGGAAAACAAAATCTTAAGAGTAGAGAGTTTTCACCTATGAATAGCAAAACTGAAGAGCTGTGGGAAGTAGTTTTTGCAGTAAACATGACTCAAGTAATACCCATTTCCAGAAACGAAGCACAACAAAACAAACATTTTATAAGCTTGAGTGAGAAAAGCACAAAGTGACCCAACTTGACCAGTTTTCCAGAGAGTTAATTCCGAGCGAAGGGTAGATCCCTTACAAGCACACCGCCTTACAAGATCTAGGCAGATGCAACTGCTGCATGCAGCTGCAAGGGAAGCCTGTTTGACAGCCCAAGCCCACTGTGCAACACTAGGTTGGAAATCCCAAATATAAACACGAACGAGTGTTTATAATTTTACAAATTATGCTCAACACCCTATTTTGACCATTCACTGCCGCCCAGGGGAAGGAGGGCAATTTGCACAGGAAGCCGAATGCCACTACATTAGCACCACAGGAAATTCCCAATTATCCTTAATTCAAGAATAGCACACTGGGACTACCCCTCACATTTTCTGCAGCTGAGCAGTCACGCAATAACCGAGTAAATAACGTTGTAACGTAAAACAGGTTCTTTAACTGTATTCACAGGCATAAACAAAACGGGTTCCCTGGAGCCAGTGGCACACAGCGCCAAGGAGCACACCAGGCATCCGGGCTCACGTAAAACTGCTGAAGCATTTTGTTTTGCCTTCAGACCAATTTCACTTCGGCAGAGGCCGAACTGAGGGGAATGGGAAGTGATTTCTGCAGCCCTCAGCACGGGTCTTTCATCAGCTGCAGTTCAGCTGGGGTTAGGAATTTTAATTTTGTGATTAACACCTGTTACTGGTGGGGACCTGTGCAGAAGCTGGATGGGGCCATGTTCAAGAACGAAAACATCAGGGATTATTTCCAACTGAAATTCTAGTAGGATGCCCTACAGTGGTACTTTAAGAGTGCTGAAAGTTTGTCTGCACTGAATAAATATGGCTGAGAGATTTACAGTTCTCGTCAGCAAAATTAATGTAACTGCAGTTCTTCAAGCTAAATCTAAGAGTCCTTATTAACTTTCAGAGTCTGCTAATCATATCAGCTCTTTAAAACACAGTTAAAAATTACGCCAATACCAATAAAATACACAGAGTTTAAAACTAGTCTCTTCGGAGTCTAGCTTAATTTACCTACTTTTATATAACTTTTAAAAAAAATTTATTTTATCACCACATTTTCAAAAATGTTTTTCATGCCAGTTTTCTAGTCTGGAAGTATACATGACCAGAACAACTATATTCTCTACAAAGAAGAAAATGAGAAAACAATATATACAGATTTCTATTGAAAACATAAAAGCAAAATTTTAAAAAAATTATTTTACTTCCTACTTTCGAAGGGTCTTTACAATCACTTTATGCAAAAGCAAGTGAAATAAGAAAAAAGTCACTCAGGGGAAGGGAAGGAAAACACTTTTATTCTTCTGTTGTTCTTATTTCCTTCTGTACGTGATCACCATGCTTATTCTCTCTCTGACAGGCCATTCCAGTTAAATTTTCCAGCTTCTAGGTGAGGGCAGGCATACCCATCTCTTCCGAGTTTACAGGTCAGTTAAAAATAATTCACACAGCAAAGCTGAGTGAATCCCACTGGAGGAGCGACTACTCAGAACAGAGTGAGGAGAGGACATGCTGATACCGACGCATACAGAGAGTAACATGAAAATAAAAGGCTGCTTACCAAGGCCAGCAATCTGCCGTCCTCCTTCATAGCCAGAAAGCGATTTGCACTTACACCTTTGATGGACACCACTCCTCGTTCTTCTGCTTGAAGCTGCAGTTTGACTACAAACAAAAAAGGCAAAAGTAAATTTTCACAGCCATCGTGATGTTTCAGCCCTTGACAGTGAAGCCCAGTGCTTCAAACCTAAAACCAAAGCCTGAAAGTCGGCTCACAGCAAAAATAGCAAACTTTCAATCTCTCTAGCTTTCTGATCCCATTTTTCATCAAAGAATATCCTTATTACAAACTAAGTAGCTATTGTCAAAATTGGCCACAGTAAGTGTGAGTTATTCTTCTATCTTCATTTCACATAAAAGCAATTTAAAAACCCAGAAAATACTCTTAACGACCACTTATGACGGGATTACATGCTCATAGAAAATGGAAAATTTTCATGGCCATTTCTTTATGGAGATACCTCTTAATACTTATAGACCAGCACTGGGCACTAAATGCACTCAACTCTATACAGCTAGATTGTCAGCAAGGCCTGAGTCTGGACTATGATTAAGACTATTCAGGAACGCATCATTCAGTGTATGTTCTAGCAGTTCCCAAGAGAAAAGTATCAATTTGATTACATCATACATCCAACAAGCGGTTAGAATAAACAAACAGAACTGCAAGAGGAGATGAGGATAGCAAAGACACAAGAAATGGCGTCATACAAATGAGGGTCATGTAAAGTGGCTTTATTTGAATCAAACATTTAGAAACAAAAGAACAATCGTGGTTTTTTGGAAATCTGTAATGTCCTATCACACCGCTTTTAGTTACTGCCTGTGAATTAACATGAATTCTAAAAGGATTTTTCCAGTCACAAATGACACACAGTAGTTCAGCTTACCATACACATTTTCCCCTTGCCTGCAGCTTGTATCAAACTGTGTGGCCTCCACGTAAATCCAGAAGAGGTGTTTGCTTTTTTCTTTTCTTCCCCTGATTGTTCACATCACTACTTTCAGAATGAGAAATGAAGCAAGCCTTAAGTGACCTTAACTGCAGAGCCAGGATTTCCGTATGCAAAACCATACCTCAAAGTTCAGTTATTTCACGTGTCAGCCACAGAGGATAGGGAATATTACAACACTAGAAACTACAGCAAATACCACAGAGAAGTCCACTTAAGTCCTGACTTAAGTATTTGTGGCTCAAAAGAAATCGAAACACTATGTTGGAACTGCCATTTTTCTGGAGAAGAGGAAAAGGAAGCAAAGCACGTTACCCTAAACCTCACAGAAGATCCTGTTCTGTTACAATCATCTTTAAAACATCTCCCTCTGAAAAACCTAACTTTGATTATTTAAAACATCACGTAAAAAAGGGCAAGAGGCCCAGGCAGCAACTCAAATGAGCTCCCGGTCTCTCACTGAACATAGATCCCCATTCCCTGCAGCTCTATCCCAGCAAGCCAGTTTGCACAGGCAATACAATTCAGTTTCTGCTAAATACAAACACAACCATTTCAGCAAAAACAGAACACAAGAAACTTGATCTCCCAAAATCCCTAGGATTTCCTCCATTCTGGATGGCTGTTATTTCTAGGGAAACCGACATATGCAAACCCTCTCACTTAAAACAAACAAATAAACAAACAAACAAACCGATTAAGAGCAAGGCCAGATGAGTATTATTTTCCTGTGCAGTAGCTGTTCTTTCACTCACAGTTCCACTAACTAGGAATTTTTAAGAGCAGCTTTTCTTCCACAACAGGAAGCAAGATCATTGCAACACAGGCACCAAAAATGAGGAATAGTCGAGAAACGGGTTCTCACCTTCTTGGGATGCATAAAGACAACTTTTGCCAAAGAACTGCAGTAGCTAAAGACGGAATAAGCAGAGTGCCACAAGGTGGTCCTGGTCATCAGGTGTCCGACCAACACCATCAGGTGTCCGAACAAAGGATGTGACTCATCTGCTGCAAGACTAGCCACGTTTCCAAAAACCAACTAGACTGGAACTTCTCCTTCCTTCTGTCTGCATCCCAGAAATTATTTTGGGAATTGAACACACGTTCTATTTGAACACACTAGACAGAGATCTGACCATGATAAAAGCCCAGCTAGAGGAACTTCACTCCGAACTACCCAGCCAAGGACTTGCATCAGGTCGTGTTGGCCAGTTTCTTTCTTTGAAGGGCTCCTGACAAACACACACCTGGTTCTGTACACTCACGCAGGTCTTACGGCTTAGTGGGTGAAGTCTCACGGGTGTAACATCATCTCAGACATGAGCTTCGTTCACCTGTCTGCTTTTGTGCAGTATTTAGATTTTTCCAGTTAATGATGCAGTTTTAGAAAGCGTGACCTTCTAAGCCACCACAATAAATAGTTGAAGTGACTGTAAATTTTGGAATGGGAGCATCTCGAGGTTCTTAAAAATTTATTGGTTTGCTTCTGCTGCTCTTAAAAGCAGGACTGAAAGAACTCCAACAATAAGAATACCAGGAAAAGATCTTTAGGATAAGTGCTACAAACCTTTTCTTAAGTATTAAAATTATTTAATCTGATTTTTCACTAGATACAGACAGACATGAATAAGAGATGTTTGTAAATCCACTAATTTGTATACACAACTGAAGCCATATTAATACAAATGCCGCACTCTAGTGAAGATAAAATGGTTACTTATGAATTATGTGTCTGTTGCCATTTTGCACAAAGCAGAGAAAAAACCCCTCTCATAATTCACTAGTAACTTCAGACTTCCAAGGAATATAGGATTCTCTGTAGTTGTAAAAAGATAGGTGAAATGTTTAATTTCATTCCAGAATCAAGTATCCAAAATACAGCTCTCCTAAGTTATTAAGTCAAAATTCAGACTTGTGAACAGCTTCAAAAAATTTCAGTTCAACTTCTTGCCCTCTGGGGACGAAAGAATGTGGAGACGTGTGGTGGGCAGGGACTGGGGGAAGTGGACTTTTGAGATGTGCCGGAGCACACAGCTCTTGGCACACATTTAACAAGAAACAGCTGTGCAAAATATCCAAAAAAATAATATTAGTTACTGCAGTACGGACCTCTGATTCTTTGTGACTTTCTCTTGACCAAAAAAAAAAAGCACACTGAATCCTACAGCATCATACCAGGCCAGAAGTTCAGATTCCGTAAAAACAAACTTTTAGTAATTTAAGGCCTGTAAAATGTTTGTAGAGCTTGGAGAAACTTGTGAAAAGTGTTACTCTCCAAAAAGGAAAAAAAAAAAAAAAGGCAACTTAAACTCAAGAAATATTAAAAAAGGTTTTCCTGCAGAGTTTGAAAAGCACAGCAATAAGGAAGTCACAAAACAAAATTATCTTCATTGGATTTTCCTCTCCAACTTGAAAAAACACATGAATAAACAGAGCCAGAATAGTACTGCAAGTTTTTCAAGTTTCAGTGTTATTTTATGGTTTTATTAACGTGAGGTAAAGCAAGTACTTGCCACAATGTTATGTTGATCTGGAGATGCCAAGATACAACCTCTGCACCTCAAGGCAACAGTCTGAACAGAAAGCATCGGTGGTTTGTCAATGGTTTTTCACAGCAAGGTCAGTGAACCATAGCTGGGGCAACACAAAGAACGACTAAATCCTGTGAAAATTTTGACCACATTCATCTTTGACAGGACATGCAAAAGGAACCCTAACTCAGCACCTAGTTGTCTAACATTGTTACAGCTACCATTAAACCCTGTTTTATACATACATATACGTATATATACACGGCTTTCTAAAGATGTAAGAATAAGCTAATACTCAGAATTTCCAGATTTTATTTTACAGTCATATGTCTTCTTTCTTATAATACTATCTACACTGCTATATGGCAGATCATCTGAATGGCTGCATCGACCTAAGACGACAACCATCAGCTAGGAAAACACGTCACTTCAGATGTAACTTGAGTGAACCTACTACTCTTTCTAGTGGTATAAAAAAGGATAGAAAGGGGACATTTCTTCTTCACAAGACAAAGACGCTGTGTTAAAAATACCTATTTGTGGATGCTTAAGCTGAAGAACCATGCAAGCTACAGCCTCACCTGAATTTCCAGTGAAACCAGTACAATTTGTGGCACTGAAGGATGTTCAACCACACTGCAACATGCACCGAGAGTTTTCCCTACCTCCCACTGCACACCGCCCCTCTTGGACAAATGCAGCTGTTATGTGTATACACACAAATACTCCTACAAGAAGAACCTGGCATTTTTTGTCAGCTATGAACATGAAATTCACAGGTGCCCTCTTTCCCACAGTGACATTCAGGCAGAAAGATTCCTACCAGCATCTGAAAGGGAGAATGACTAAACATTTTCTTTTTTGCTGTTAGACAATTCAGAGACGATCAAACCTCTTCAAGACCGCTCCCTGATGTATACATTAAGCAAGCTGAACAGTTTGGGGTTTGTTTGTGGGTGTTTGTCTGTAAATCGGGTCCAGTCCTGTGACACGCTAAACACAGGCAAAACACTGATGCGTTCCTCTCCTGCAGCTAGCAGAGCTCTGCAGGCACAGGTTCCTGCATGTATTCGTGTCGTTAGTGGACTGTGGGCGTAAAATTATAGTTACACACACATCATTATCCTTCTTTCACAGGGCATACGGTCAAGAGAGCTCTACAAGTTAAGCTAGCTACTACTGGAGAGAGTTACAAATGCGTATTTATTTCACAATTTGGAGAGACTTTTCTAAGAATATGGAAGTTGAAAAGTGGTATGATTTACTAACATTGTGGTTGGCAAACTTTCAGATTTCTGTTATGAACTGGATCTTCCCCATCTTTTCCTAAAGAGCTCAAAGAAGTATTTCCAATGCACTTTTGAATACGCCAGCGGAGGAAAGAATTTTATGGACAAGTAGCACAACACAGACAGAAAAGATGTTACCAAATGCAGAGAGAATACAGAAAAAGTGTGTATTTTTCAAAAGTTCTTTTATTACCCTGAGTACTAGAACTAAAAAACTACATGCACAATGACAATTCTAAACCTGTTCTACAGTCCTCCCAACCCACCAAATGCCCCAGACCAAGTAATACTGCACTAACTTAAACAGTCCCAAGTGGTTTCATTGCTCTGCATCATAAAGGGTTTGGCCAAAAAAATCTCCTTCAGAACTGGTTTATTTAGAAAATCTTGGCAAAATCTAACAACTTATTACTTCTAAAGAAAGAAAGAAAAAAAAAAACAGAAAAAGAGCGAGGCGCATTTGGAAGTTACTTAGTGCTGAGCTTGTACTACCTTTCTCACACACTCCCAGCCGGAGAGCCCTTGGCAGCGGCAGAGGAGGTGCTGCCAGCCTCCTGCATCCCAAACCCTGTGCCTGGGGCCATCTGCGTGAGCAAAGCCATGTGCTGTTCTTTTACTCATAGCAGCTGCCCTGCCTAAGATGTTCTAGGGCAGAAGTACACCACAGGATCGCTGAGGAAGAGGGAGAACAAAGGTCACAGTGCAGAAAGAAAGGGACAGACATATGTTAGGAAAAAGAAGGCAGACAGAGGTAAAGAGCAAGCAGACGGGGGAGCACATGAGGGTGCTGTACTGGAGCACGAGGCAAACTCTCACACCTTCAGTAGGTGGAATTAGAGATGCATTACCCAAACAGATACATAAAATCCCCCTTTTCCTACTCTTCCATGAGGAAATAGAAAATCTAACCACTACATTAGGAAAAAACTAGAATAAAAACCAACCATGAGCTCCTGGCTTTGGCTGCACTTAGACAGCAAATAAAGGTATCACTAAAGCCTAAGCTATACTTCCACGTTAGTGTGGGCTGAAGCCATGAGGACCCAGCCACAGTCTCAGAATCACATCAAATTCATGTCAGAAGGAGCCTCCTGCTCAAGGGTCTCCAGCACTATCACAGTGGAAGTCCAGCTGCCATATTTTGCTACTCTCAAACGTACATGAAAGCTAAATCCAAGTTCCCAGGGGTTCACCAATGTTTCCTGCAGCCACACTTTTTACCGCCGTAACGCACAACCACAGTGCCCGACACACACCTACACGTGCAGAGGCTGCTTTCACGCTCTGCAGTTTTCTCACCACACTGAGATGCTGCTCCCAGGCCAGGACCACGCAACCTGGAGACCCACTGTCAGCACCTCCACCCTTCCCTGCAGGACCCCAAACACCGCCCTGACTACCCCGAGACAAGATGCCAAAATCATTACACCACCTACTATCTGCACATGCAGCTTTTTGCTGCTTTGTCTTTCTCACTTAAACAGCCTGCTTAGGGCAGCAGGAACGAGAAGCCCTCTGCATGACTCTAACACAACTATTAACATCCAGCAAGAATGGGACGCGAAATACAACATTTTACCACGAGGACTGTGGGCTCAAAAGCACTGATCAGCCAATGATCCAAGAGAATTTTTTTGGAGCTTGTGAACTTCTCGAAAGCAAACACATACCTTACCCAGCCACTGCAACTAAAAGAGCAGCTTATGGACGAAGAACTGGATACTGCTTCAACCCTCGTTTTCGGTAACACACAGACGCTTTATTAGAACTAAAAAGGTCATTCACAAAACACCTCTCGCCCAGTTTACAAGAAGGGAGAGTTCATGTACCCCCTGAAAAACCCCAGGCTGCACGTCTCTGGATCAATGATCAGCATTACTACAGTCTCTGCTGTGGAAAAGCTAAACCCCAGCCAAAGACTCGGGGCCCATCTCCAACATATTTGCAGAGGCCCCGTAAGGAAAATCCTTCCATGAGGCCCCCGAGTGACAGTGCGGTGAAGCTGTTGCACCAGCTCCCCGTCACCCATACTCCTGCACCTCTGTGCCCACAGAAAAAAGACAACGCAGCAACTATTTTGCAGTCTCACTGTCACAGAGGTGGACCACATCTGGAGGGAGTAAGTATCAGAAATGCAAGAAAGTTCACTAAAAAGAGGGAGGGAAAAAAAGAATCAACAACGCTATGCTAACATGCAACACTCTACGACCCAATTCTCACTCCCACATACTCTGTGGCTGCAGTTTGCTGATTCCTTCATGCTTGGGGGCAAGGTCTATTCCCAGCCAGGTGTCCAAGCAAGACATCCAGAGTCAGGCGTGCTCCACACCTAACAAAATAAACCCTCCCAAACTCAAGGGCTGCTTCATCCAAGACACGTGTGCATGTACACACACACAGAGAGTAATATCTCACTTCTGGCATCTCCCAAGCCAAAGCTTCCTGCTGCATCAGTTCCAAACACCAGCCTGTGAGCTGGTGATGTCTACTGTACTTTAGGAATTAGAAATATTTTTGTCTTTCTCTCCCACATCTAGTCTCTGAGACTTGCTGATGTCTCTTTCTCAAAGATACACTAAAGGATATTAATATCTTCAGCTAACTGATAAGCTTTGCACTGACATATGAGGTGTCCCCAGTCTTGAAACTGCAAACATGAAACAACTCTTTGCTTGCGATCATCATAAAACAACTGTGCCATCGCCAGAGCTGCTGAAGTACACGCTGCTGGAACACGTGTGGGAGAAAAGAAACAGACAGGAGAAACAGCAGGCAAACCTTAGCCAAAGAGATGGTCTTTCAGTAAACAAAAACCACAGCACAGCAACAAAAACAATCAAGCAAATGAAGTGTCACACCAAGAAACAGTGAGTCACGCTCCGGTACAAAGGCACATTTCTTTGCTCTTGCATGACAACATTGTACGTGTGTCTTTTTCCTTTTTGCCAGCCAGAGGCATAAAACCACTCACAGACAGACCTAAGGTCTCCAAAATGTAAACACCTACAACAAAAATATACACTTCTGAAATATGAACACTTCAAAAAGTTCCGGTTACACTTAAGGGTAAATCCAAGGCTTTAAATAGAATAACAATCTGTGTAACTGTTTAAATATCACTTGCTAACCCAGTCTACCACATGAACATCAATATTCATGGATTTCAAGAGATTTCAACTTTTTAAGTAATATAAATACTGAATACCATGAAAATTATTTCTCTATTCAAGTTCTCGATCTATTCTTATTTGCATCTTCACCTCAATTCCTACAAATATCCAACTCCATCTAACATATGCTTATCGCGCTGGGAATCCCCCCCCTCCCGCCCAGGAAACACTGATTACCAAATACATGGCATCTTCAAATACTCCCTATACAATTCATATAAAGGACAGTAAAGTCACCCTGCAGAAGAATAATTTCAGAGTAACATGACATTCAAGCCAGAAGCAACAGTCTGGCTTAGAGCTCCTTGCTTATGTGCCCACATGTAGAACACGCAAAATCACATTTCTCCATTTCACACAGCTTGCATAAACTGCTTGATCCAACTTCATCAAGCCCTTTAAAAGTTAAAAGCGCTGGAGTTTCTGTATTCTGTTCACAAAACACAACTCGGGTATTTTGCACTGCCGAGTAAAGTCAACCGTGATTGCCTGGCATTACGCTAAGGATTACGAATGCGAGAAACTGCAAATACACCACTGTATAAAATTCTCCTAAATACCTTGCTGCCACCCTGTTTGCAATATCCTTGTGGCTGCAGATGAGCCGACTGCATCATCTACAATCAAGACAGCAACACCAAGCAGAAAAAATTACGACCTGTGTACAGGTAATAAAGTTTAGTTGTCGAATTAGCAATAACTTTACTCCAAATTCTTGATTTAGAACAACGTTTTGAAGGTTGCCTTATCAAAATAATGAATGCATGTTCACACACATTTTTTAGGACTTTTCCCAAAGGGTTGTTCTTATGGGTAAGATAATCCATCATGTTTCCCTTGAACTGCTTTCATTTCATTTAGTACTCACTGGAGTAAATCACAAAATAACCACTTCCAGTTGTTCACCTTTAGAATAAAGCTGGTGCAACTGCTGAGCCAACATAACCACGTCACTAATTAATATCAGGAGATGCATACAGAACTTGCAGATTTTCAGGTGTTTGTTTACTGTACATTCACTGATCTCTTTTTTCCCTTGCAGCATAACAAATATACATAAGACCAAGGACAACATGAGACAAGCCCAGGAACATCACTTCAGAGACAGAGAAGGTACAACATAGCATTTTTAAAAGGTACTTTTAGTGGTCTTGCTTCATGTACAACACACACAACTATTCTGTAGTACATTAGTATTTTAAGGCTGTAACTGATGTTGGAGCAGTAACAGATTTGATGAGATGAAAGGAAAAGACTACCAGAGTGGTGGTGAGAAAGTGCCAACCTGTGGGCTTAATAAGCCTTAGTGTCACAACTGAAAAGGAAAAAATGGATTTTAGAAATGCCAACAAGAATCAGCAAATTGGATTTCAAGACAGTCTGAGGCACAGTGGTGAAAGACAAATCGTGCCAGGCACTCAGGGTGCCAAGGTGATGGCAGAGCAGACAGAAGTAAGAAATAACAAGAGGGAGTTCCTATGAATAAAGTTGCCCTTTACAGGTAACTGCTCTTAATCCAGCTAAAAGGTTAAGAGACAGTGACTATGCTGGTTTTGCATTTCCCCCACCTCCAATACCAATGAAATTGAATTCATCAGAGAGTCTTTAGTAACTATTTTTTGCAAAAAGTCAAGAAAAGGACCAACTGTAATCCATACACTCCCACACACAGTATGTCACTGGTGCCTGTCCCCTTCATTTACTGCACTGACAATGCAAAGGCATTAAGGCTGGAGGCTTGATTCATCCTCCGTCTATTTCATCCCTTCCCACCAAGCTGTGTAACCACCCAATGCTCACATTTAAATAACGCATCCACAGGGGATCAGCACGAGCTGCAGTGAAGGACAACAGCTGACAATCACTGCTGATCCAGAACAATAGTGAACCAGAGTCTTCATTAAAAGGCTCTAATTTGCTTTTGAATGCAGCCTTGCTTAAGAATAATTTTATTTGCATGGAAACAAATTTCCTAACACTTAAAAATAAAATGCATAGGGCATTTGCAGACTTTATTCCAAATATCTGGGTAGCACTGTTCACTTTTGCAGCCCCCTGTGAGCACTCTGGGGAAGCAGACAGAACACCCCATGGGACCCAGCCTGTACTGGGAGCCAAGAACTTGGGTCTGCAGGACCACTGAGAGAAGGATCAGGCTGTAGTCCCTTCCCGAGGGCCTGCTTGTCCTGAATACCTTTGAACCATACTGAGAAGAGACATGAGCACTTTCCTGACAGCAAAGAAGAGACCTTTGAGTCTGCAGTTTAGAACCACCTGCTTGGCTTCACCCAGACCGTTACTGGCACTCACCACACTGGTTTGAATATACTTACGAGTTTAAATCACCACGCTGCTACAGACTTCACTGCAAAAAAATGCTCCCCAAGTATGCCACAGCCACAAGCACCAGCAATCCCACTGTCTTGCTTTATGTCACATCAAACCAGCAGGCAGGCCAGGCTCATCGCTCCTAACAGCATCTTCTCCAATGTAACATCACATCAACAGTACTGATCTATGTTACTACAGCTTTATCACTTGAGCTGGAGACACCTTGCTCTGCTCTTCAACATCGAACAGTAACACCTTACAATCGCTGGTAATGGCTCAAGCACAAACCCTCTAGAAGACTTCCTTCTTGAAGGAGTAAAGCAAGTAGAAGGTTGGGACTGAACTAGATTAAAACTGGTAACATGGGACAGTTCTGCAGACCTCTACAGCTTTGAGGAACTCCTGCATTTCTAGGGACACAACCTCTGTGGATCTTTTTCCTCAGTTTTCCTGAATGAACTACATTACTGTCAGCAAAATATCCATAGTGACTTGGAAAACATCTGTAAAAGCACAAAAATGAATCCTTCATATTTACATATTCAGAGGCAGAGCCAGACGCCTGCTTAGCTATTCATCCCAACTGCTTCATCACACCTGGAGAAACCCAAATAACTGAATCCATATACTGTTTCCTAGGAACTGATCAGCCTGTGCAGCCAGACACCCCAGGTGACTTCCAAACGAGAGATGATGGCCTCTCTCCGTCCATTCTCTATACTGCCCACGCTGGCCGCTTCGCTACACTAAAAAAACACTCTCATTTTTGCATCCATCTCTGTTGCCACCAGCATCAAGAGGACTTAGTGGACTACTACACAAAAATCTGCTCTATAGGTTTGGTTAGCTACACCCAAAAATCTCAGTCTCATTATTGGTTTTCCCAGAGTTGTGGGACTGTATTAACACTCATTGTAATACAGTCCTAACATTATTATTCTAACCTGAAACATAACATAGGTGACAACCATATGGACTCTATCCTTTCATCCCCTTCAAGTCATCCATCAAGGAGAACACTGTATCGTGTCCTGCACTTTAACAGACGAGGTGGTTCAGGACATCGTACAAGGCAGGAAGCAAGAACTGAAGCATGAGCTGCCGCTGGAAAGGGGCAGCTCCTGTTCCCCCATCCCACCCACCTGCCCCCTCCCTCACACCAGGTCTGGCGCTTATCTTGACATCTCCACGAGCAGCTTCAATACATTATATCGATCAGAAACTAAGAGAACGAAATGGAAGAGAGAACAAATGCCTTTCTGCCAATTGAGTGAGCCAATCTGTCCCTTTGCTGAACTTGGTGCTAGAGGTGGTGCCAAGTCCTGCACAGCTGAGACTGGGAAGGAAAGACAAGAGATCATCCCTTTTAGCAGCACAGACTTCTTAGATCAGCTGCAGCGTCTGACCAAAGGATCCCTTGGGCAGGCATCACTCACAACGTAACAAGTGATGTAACAGCACAACCCTGGTGAGCTGGAAGGGAAGGCAAAACGGGGAAAGGGGGATAGAAATTAAACACTTGAGTATCTGTTCCCCAGTGCCCAGAAACACCACGAAAAGATAGAGTCTGCCAAAAAAATGGTGCCAGTCCCAAGAGGTGCTACAGGCATTTTCCCAAAAGAGGTGTACCAAGCACAGACTGAGATGCTAGAGTATGTTAGAGATGTCCTTTTCAGCAAAAAAACCCTCACAGCTACACCACTGAATGGCAACAGACAGACTAATAACACAAATCAGCATAGTTCAAGTTTGCAGACAGACATCTGGCATCATGGGTCAGCCTGAGAGTAGAAAGGAGAGAGCAGAGAGACAGGCTCCAAATCTTTTCAAGCTGTATTTCATAGCCGTGAGTATCAGGATTTGTGATGAACATTTCAGCTGGAATCCTAACAATCGCTGTTTTACGAGATCTGCTCAACCCTCGTCACAAGGTAAGAGGCAAGCTAAGACGCTCCACAATGCAAAAATGTAATTTCACCACATTGCCACCGCAAGTGCCCATGGAGTCTAGTTCCTACTTCATCTTTTCCTAGTACCCTTAGTATCTTTCTCCTTTGAATCACTCGAGCAATGTGGTTTTCAAATTCTAAAAGTCAAACATGATGATAAGTTCATACAGGATCACTCAACCAGGAGTGTGCCATGATAGTTTCTGCAAGACGACCTCCACCCAACTTTGTAGACATCATCTCATTTATATCCTCCGACGATCCTATCAGACTCCAGTCAAAATCTGGCCCTACCCTAAACAAACAAAAAACTACATAAGATAATAATGCTGAAATGCCACCAACACTCCAGAGAGTCACCCTTTAAATATTTTTATTGAGAAGTCAGGAGAGGGCAGAAGAGACAAGGGCACTCAAGTTTACACATATTTTGTCACAAAACACACAACTGAAAGTGACAAAAGATGAGAGCACTGCTTTGTTTTGAAATTCACGGTCTTAAACAGATACTAATGAAAGTAAAGACGACTAATTCTCCACATAAGAACTGAAATGCAACCTCATTACCAACTTCTAGGCTTCAAAAGTCATGTCATAAACATTTCAAGTAATAATCGGCATTCAGTTCACGGATTTCATGCCAAGTATGTACGTTTTTCAGTGACAGTAACTTGAGCATTTTCAGGACAAGCTTTATTTCAAAACTGGCTTGCATTAGGGCTATATAGTTCATTTTGGTTTTACTAGGTAATTGCACTAAATATGCTGCCATCGACAGTCAAAAAGCTCCATTGTTTCGAGGGTTATTAACCAGTTGAACACAATCGATCTCCTCTCAAGTATGTCAAAACAACAGCTGGCCAGCGGTCCCAGGGCAATGCTCCCAAGAGTGCTAAAAACCGTAATAATCAAAATACAAATTTCAGTCTTCTCTTGTTCACATCAGAAGTTATGGACAGATTCATGGATTTAGTTCAAACTGCTTGAACAAATGAGGAAATAACAGAAAAACATTTTTTGTGGGAGGAAGAAAAAGGTAAAAAAATATTAAGCTCAGAGAAAAACTTTCAAATAAATTCTTGTTACATGTTTCACTTCACTCTGTTACCAACTCTAGGAGTAATGGGTTTTTTTAAAAACTGCTCGTTGTAACGTGCAATCCAAGGAAGCTGGGAAAAGCTTACAGAAACAAAACATTATTGAAAAGATTATGACTGAAAACTCAAGCTAAGACACTGATTAATTAAAAGGCAATTAAACAGAACTCAGCCCAAAAAACTGCAGCAGAACAGGTCCCCTTTCTTTTATAAAATACGATGAGTGTATGTGTTCTGTGGAAACTACACACAATAAAAAAGCATTTTTCTGTGGCTTATCTTCAACCATCTTTCGAACCCCGTGACTTAATCCTACTGCCAAACCCAGTGCTACAGCTCTTCTTGCCTGCGCACTTGGCACTTCCCCTGCTTTTATTACAGAACACAGAACCTGAACCTGCTTTTATTACAGAAGATGAATCTGAACAACTTCTAAAACTCTTCAGTAATACCCACCAAACATACTTTTAAAAAGGAGAGAGGAAAAAGCAAACCTGCAGGTTTTAACTAACTGCAATTTAGTCTCTTCATCTAGTATATTGAAAGAAATCGTATCTTAAAAAAAAAAATTACTACCATAGTTCACCTTCTGTAAAATGTTTTTAAATATATCTCCATCACAGGATAAACTTTTTCTTAGAACCAGCCACACAAATTTCAACCATTTATTAGCCAAACAAATACCATAAGCAGCCACTGATCTCACTTTCTTGATGAGCGATTCAAGAATATTCAGCTCCATTTTTTCAAAACAACAAACATCCCAGAGTCTTCATTCTGACTTCGCTAAATGTTATACATGTATTTCTGCAGTTTTTACCAAAAGTTTTCATCTGCCCACCTAAGGGGATCATAAAGACAGCTTTTGCAAGAAACTGACTTTATGTGACTGTCTCCATAATTTCACTGTATACTGGCAGGCTACTACTATATGTTACCTGTATTTACCCTAACACTCTGCGATTTTGTGATTTGTCTTGTTCATTCAGCTGTCTATGGCTGTGCAAGGGTCAGACTACTCGTGTACACAAAAATATGTTAAATACCTGCAAATGCTCCCATTTCTAAAGATTTCGAAAGCCCGTGAGTAGCTTTTAGGGCTAAATCCTGCCCTCTAGTGTACCTGTGCGTGGTGGTGCCCTGGGAACCTTCCACACTTCCAACGACCCTTTCCAAGGTGGGCAGAGAACGGCTGGGAGAGACAGGACAGTTCACTGCCCACCGCAGACATCTCCTATTTGCCTTGCGCTGTCCTTGGAGTGTACCCGCTAGCTGGTCACATGCCTTCAGGGCTGGTAAGAGTCGCTAAAATCTGGGTGAGAGGATCAGCAGACACAAGGACAGACAGGACAGCATCCTGCCCTGAACAGCACTGTCTCAGCACGCTGAGCCAGACAGGTGGTCTGTCCCTCATTTCATTAATTTTCATTAATTTACCCTGCAGGACCATGCAGAAAACAGTATGACAGTGTTTCTATGACAAAATAACTGACCCAAGTAAAGGAAGCATACTCTCCAATCTTTTGCACAGGGGTTCTCTGCTACCTCAGTCCCTAAAACCAGCTACATCAGAGAGCCAGGAGGAAGTTCTGTGTGGACTAAGTCACAAAGCATTAGTATTTGGCAAACTAGTTAAGTTCTATGCAATAGACCAAAAGTAACACAAAAAGAGTCCATTTTCAGAAGGACTTGGGTAGAAGCAATATATTCAGACATTAGTGCTAAGATTTGGAACAGGAACACCCTGTCAACAGCTCTGGACAGGAGCTCGTCTGAGTCCTAGACAACTAAGCGCCAGGTACTGAACTTTCTTATTAAAACACTTCCTGACACTGGTTCTGTTCTTTCTTTCTGAGGATCACAGTTACTTTTCTTCCATTCACACAAACAGCAATCAGATTGCTATCTTCTTGATATTTCTATCTTCTTGTCATTCTTCTTCAGAGCTGGTATGCTCTGAAAGTCTGCATATATTTCAACATAGTCTTTTCCAAACATTTATGGCAAAACCATTTAAATGTAGCGTATGATACAAGAAAAATCATAACATTAACAACTATTTATGAAAGGAACTTGCTTAAGAAGAAATTTTCCTGGACCAGTGTTACTCTGTTTTATGTTGTCTTGAGATATTTGTGAAAGACTAGCCAGCTACTGAGAAGGGAGAAGGTATTTCAGACGTGCACAGGGTTCATAAAAGCTCACTGTGCCGAATCCTTTCCGAGTGACAACCTGGAGCCTTGTCACCTCACTAACGAGTGGACAAGATGGTCTTGAGATTCTTTGGACGCCTTGGTTAATACTTACCATGAAATAGAACTGCTGGACAAATTATGGAAATGTATAAATGCCAACCATTCCTCAGTGAGGGAAACCGTGAAGGGAACCAGCTGTGCTATTAGACATTTCCTAACATGTATGGATAAGCATTCCCTTTCCGTTCCCCTCGCCTTTCCTCTTCACCAGCACTGTAGCCTCTTTGAGGCAAACACCTCCGGAGAGTTTCTAAAAGGCTTTCCGAAAAGACTGTGTTCTTTGTATATTTTCCAGTGCATAAATCAAAAGCTGTTGATCAACAACAACAAGAAAGACATGTTTTTTGCTTTAAGTAATAGAACTCTAAGTGCCTTCTGTTTCTTGTTTGTCTGAAATGTACCTCTCCAAGGAAAAAAACTGAACAGAAGTCCCTGAGGCACATCCAAACGAGCACTTCAGTGAAGTAACTGTACAAAACACATCAGATGTGGCAATATCGACCATGTAAGATGCACTGTTCTGATGTTTTGCTGCGTAAATCATACGATTTCAATCCTCCAGCAAACAGGACGTCACTTCCATTCCCAATTTCAGTGATGACACCATTATGAACAAACAGAGGTGAATGGGGCAAGAGTTAATCAATCAAAACTCTCTGTGCCATGACAAAAAACAGATCGTATCTTTAACAAGCCACCCTTAGTATTAGAGGCGGAAGGGAAGGGGCAAAAAAGGACACGGATAGCAGAAATTGGTTTACAGTATTAAATTTTCATCTGAGGCATAATAAGAGATTTGTTTGCCTTCTAAAATAAGAACTTTCTTTAAAAGTAAAAATTTGGATGTGCTAATCAAATGCTATTTTGTACAATTAATTTGTAAGAATAGTAACCACCACAAGAATCTCTCCTAATTGTCCTTTAACTGGATTTCTAAACCAAATTGTCCAAAGCCGTTACATTTCTTTTCTCAAACCTGCCTTAAAAATCTTTTTCCTTAACTGAGAAAAACACTGTCAGTTACTTGAGATGTCTATTTTCTGGGTTGGTGTTTTTTTTAAGTATTCTCACACTGCCCAAGATTTACTGCCATCTGCAGTGCCAACGTGACCTGCCAGGCATACCACAGGATTTCACAGCGACTTCCACAGAACGGCGTTCACCGGGGCAGAGTTCAGCGTGGCGCAGACTCCTACCCAGTGACATACTTGCAACAAAGATGCTAAGGATGTGAACCATGTAATGCCATAGCAACATGCCTCACTGGCGTCTCAAGCACTGGTTTCTCTACTTCTCTGAACTAGAGTTCTTCCAGGAAGAAAAGAAAATAAGATAAAAAAATGGACAAAAAAATACAAAGGGCAGCCTGATAATGAGAAAAGGAGAGTGTGACAGCAGGGGACAAGCGAGAGGGCCGAGGCACAGCGACACTCCTGTGCCAAGGTAGACTTGTCGGAAGCGAGTCTCTCCAGCCGTATCATGCTGACAAACCACTCTTCTTCAACAAACGGATTTTCCACAGAAGGCCAGAGAGCGCCAAGCTGAAAGCTACCGGAGGAGCTCAGCACAGGGCAGAGGCCAGGTCAGTCATTTGTAATTCAAATTTTCCTTTACCATAGCCACCCTTCACTCAAGAGCAAAAAGGGTTTAAGGAGAGAGGGGCTCCAGAAACAAGTGCCAAAGAAAAGGGGAAAAAATACTAGTGATCAGACAGTACTGAAGAGATAGAAAAGTACAGGAAACAAAATGGAGAGCCAGAAAGGACGGACATAAAAAATAATGCTATAGAGCAAAACAGCGAAACTTGGAAGAGAAAGAGTAAGGCCGTACCACCAGCATGAGAAAGATCTGCAGACGTAATTCACTACAAGGAAAGCAGCATGAGAAATCAGTAAAAAAAAATCTGTAATTGATAAGGCTTAAGAGGAAAAGAAAACAAACATCTACTAGATGGAGTCAAGAATGTAAAACTCATACTACGTTTTCCTGACAGAATAATTTTAAAAAGGCAGGAAAGAGGGAGGGCATGGTTATTGGGGGAGCTCTATAATGAAAAAGATGACAACGATGAGTACTGCCATCACTCAGGGCAGCTCAGGCCCAGTCAGGCAAGCACAAAACACCAGGCACCACTACTGCCAATTTTCAGCACAAAAAAGCACAGCACTGAATCAGGAAGAACCCCACAGCCGGGGCAACGTCTGAAAACCCAGCCTCAACCTTGGACATCCTCAACTCAACACCATCTCCCTGTGCAGCAAATTTCCAGCATGTTTTTGTAGCTACTCCTGGGAGTGAGAACTAATGAGAGTCATTGTCTGCAGAATTCCCACATTTCCCGAACAGAAAAGGCTCAAGCAAGCTGGCTATCTTACTGCATGCCTTCCAGCACAGACTTAATCCTGTGCAGTAACCAACCAGTACGTGTAAAAACCAAACCACTCAGCTATACAGTAAATTCATGCTTTGCTTTAAGCATCAACATTTGAGAAGTCCACATGCAATAACTTACTGCACTGTTTCGGCATTTTGTTGTGACTCGCACAACATCAACTAAGCTTCATTTGAAACCAGGATCTGAGAAACAGAAATGCAAACGCGTATGACTAAGTCTAAAAGCTTCCTATAGCTTTTTCTAAGAATACCAGCTGGACTAATAAAGGTTGCCAACTTTCCCAAAATATACTGTCCCACATATATCTTCAGCTCATCACATGTACAATATTTCCAGCAGAGAATCACAAAATAAAAAAGCCTCAGACTAAAGCTCAACTTGGCAATTCTGTTATTTGGGAACACTCTGTTTCGGTATTTCTTCGGAACTGTTGGAAAAGCTTTTTTTTGCAAGTGTGAACATCCAAAGTGGAAAGTAATACTCAGAACCTTTCATGTGTCTCCTCACTTCATCCTCTGACTTCAGTTCGACCTGTGCATCTATCACTCAGAGCAGAGGTGCAAAACAGGTGCAAAACCAGAGTAAAGACATTTCACCTGCTCTTAACGCCAAGCACCTGCAGGCAGGCCACTGCCTGGTCCAAGGTGGACACATTCTACAGTAACATTCTTCTCTAAGCAGGAATCACACCAAGACTATCTACCTGACAGAAGTCATATTACACCTCCTTGTACCTGTTTTGAAGGAAATACCTCACAGGCATTTAAAAAACTTGCGGCTATTATCTGCCAAAACTCCATACTGAATACAGTCAAAATATTCCAAGGTCTGCAAAAAAAGTAACTTTTTTCCTTTTTTTTCCCCCTCAGGATAAAGAACAGCCTGCATTTGTAAGAGCAACCTGTCTCACGCTCCCTGCAACGCTGCCTGTCAGAGAACGGGCATCTGGCACTGCAGAGGCGAGCTCAGGTCACGGACCCTCAGCCCACACTAACCGCTCAACCCACAGGCTGTGTTCCCAGCTCAGGAGCTTCTTCCTCCCTCAGAAGCTCGGGTGTAAAGGGCCAAACTGTTTCTGCTGAAATCCATAGTTTTTATCTGTATTTTATCTGTCCTTAATTAGGTTTTTTTTTGACAAACACAACAGGCAGCATTTAAAGCCAAAAAGCTATTTTGACAGTACTTATTCTAAACCCTGCGTCCTTGAACATACTTACACTTTCGCTCCTAAGAGTACCTGTGCACCAAGAGTACTTCTATTCAAGAGGACTTACCTGCTGGGGGAAGAAACCAACCAACCAACCACCATTCTACCTTGATGCAACTAACATATTTACCACTGCCACGTAAAGCAGTCAAGTGCCATTACACCCGTTTAAGAGCCGCACAAACAAACTCCGACACGTTCAAGCACGTAAGCAGATCTTCGCGTGTCTGACACGCTCTGGACCGCAGCAGGCGGGAGGAGGAGATGCAACAGCCAGCTTGCAGCGGGATGTACCCGGTGCCAGTGTGGTACCCGGCAGAGGGGCACCACGCCTGTTCGGGCATACGAACAGACTGTATGTCCGTACTCAGGTGTATTTCTACAGGCGGGTACACGTGTTTACACACCCTTTCTAAGCAAAGCCGACTGCCGA
>NW_009703257.1:0-1470 GCF_000703405.1 Apaloderma vittatum | reverse complement strand
TTAAAAAAACTAAAATACAGGACCACTTTCTTTTCCTGAGACTAAAAAAGATCCTCTTACCTAGCATCAGGAAGTAATAACTTTACACACATCATTATGCACTTACCCTCACGAGTATGCCATATTCATACATAGAGACGCTTATTGATCTTCCTCTCCGTCATCGCGATTTTTGAAACTCAATTTTCTTTGGCCTCTTTCAGGGTCTGGCATTCGGAGTATTCGAATACGGGGACTCATAGGCAAAGAACTAAAAATAAAGTACGCATGACTTAAACAGTGTTTCTTCTCCACAAGTTTTAGTATTTCCATTTGATTCTTTCCATTGCATATTTCTTTTTAAATAACTCCATCTTTTTTCTTTGAGAATTTTAAATAACATGAGATGAAGTTCTGGCTTCAGTGAACTGCTACTGGAGCCAGGCTTGCTTGAGGTAAAGCCAATGACTGATTTCAGTCATGTGATTTCTAACAGTTAGACTACCTTAATTTAAGAGAAATTCTAAATGAAATAATAATCAAATACGGTTCATATTGGTCTTATAGGACTGAAGTGACACACACTTTATGCGTGGAAAATCACTCACTTCATACTAAGAATGAGCAAAGTTCCTAGACACACATTTATGCGGGCTTCTCCACAGTAACCGTACAGAAATTCCTATATGTTTACTGAATACAGTTTCAAAAATTCCCCAGAAAGCACTTCCACTAAAGTAACAAGAAAATAACATTATTCTACTTTCTATAGATTTTAGGAAGAGAAGATAATTAAAAGTAAATCATTTTGAAGCCTAATTATCCTCCACAGGCTTCACTGATTACATTTGGCTAATAGGAGAGAAGCCACTAAATAAAAAAAAAAATTAAAAAACAACAAAAAACCCACAAGGAATAAATTATCAGTTTCTAGGAAAAAAAAACAAAACAACTTGAATGACAAACATCTTGAAAATACTGTAATACTAATAGAAAAAAATAGAAGCATGCAATGTCTTCTGTTAATTTTGGGAGGGGAGAGGGAGATACAGGGCTAAAAGCTACCAGAAGCCTACTTTATGTGATAAAATATTTCAACAAGCTGTTCTACTTAACGATAAACTCATTCAAGTCACACTGAATTACCACATTAAGAGACATTACACAAGAAAGAGTGAAAAACTTATTAATTCCCTTCACCATCAGCAATGAACTGCTTAATTGTTGATATTCTACAGCAACATTTCTTTCTCCTCATATTTACTTATTGCAAGTTACACTCTTTGCAGTAGAACTTCCTTGTTCTTGTGCCAGGAAATGTAACACAACAGTATTACCTCGTGCGTTGTCGGGTCAACAGAATGATCTGTTGATGACGGTGAGAGTCAGCCATCTTCAGAATTATATCCAGAGCAATTTTTCTGTTAGCGATGTCCTAAAGGCAAAAGATTTATCAGGGGGCGTTACTGGCATACTGTTGCACAAATTAGG
>NW_009703256.1:10564-57911 GCF_000703405.1 Apaloderma vittatum | reverse complement strand
GTCTCTACCTGGTGTTATTTCTGTTGTTGTTTTTCCCTTCTCACAACACGAGGCTCACACAGAGCAGACCTGCAGCATCTCACCCCCTCTTTTAGCCCTGTGGGCTTTAAAGGGCCCCAGAGAGCTGGGAAGTGGCAGGGGGCAGAGGGGCCCCCGGCCGGTATCCCTCTGGAACAATCTCATCTGAGGCAGAGAAACCCCTCGGTACAGCACCTGTGCTGTTCCTGCACTCTAGGAACAGAACAGCAAAAACCCTTCTGTGCAAGCCCCGTGCGATGAGCTGTAATTTAACATAAATGTTCTTCTCTTCTACAATTTATGTAGACCAGTTGTCCATCTTCTGTAACAGTATCTGCACAAAAAGCAGTTTCACACATCTTTAAGCCCTTTTAAAATATTTTCCTTAATACTGGACTCTTTTTTTTTTTTTTTTAAACAAAGGTGTTTATTTTGTAAGTCTTTTTTTTTATTTATCTAAAAATGCACAATTGCAAAAAAAAAAATTACCTTTTGAAATACATTTACTTATAAGCACTAGTAAATTTTATGTAGCAAGAACATGACCAGACTTCTGGAGACACTCAAATTTAAGCTGAGCTTCCCTGGAAGCCCAAGATCCTTTTCCAGGTCACACCAGAGGCGCAGCACAACCTCTGCCCGTGTAGCTGCCACCGTGGCTAAGGGAAAGCTGCAGCGGAGACGTGCCGGGCCTCGGTCACAGAGCTCAGAATTGCTAAAGAAGCCGGGCATAAATTAACCACGTTAGCTTGGGAATGTTGGAAGCAATTCGGTGCCTCCCCTACATTCTCAGGCTGATTTGAATTTCCTGAATCTCTCAGGAGAGCAGCAGGCTCAACTTTTTGCTGAGAAGACTCAATAATATGGCACCTCGCATTAATGATACCAACGTTATTCACAGCAATTAATGGCTTTACTACTCTATACAGATACTGGAGGATCTGAGGGGAAGCAGTTGAAGACAGCACCGCAGTTTTCCTTTAAGTAGAGCAAATTAGGTTAAAAAAAATAAATCACTAAAAGCATATATATGTATGTAACCCTCTAACCCTAATCTTATTTCCAAAAAATTACGGCTTGTACACTTAAGGAAAAAAAAAGGCCCAGGCTGCATTTGAACTGCACACACAAGTGTCCGTTTTGGCACGAGCCGCCGGGGCAGGCAGACTGCCGGGCCGCCGCGCCGAGCCCTCCGGAAGGTGAAGTGCAGCCCCGCTCTGCTGAGCGGGCACGGGAAATGGAAACACTGGAACGTGAATCCACGCGTGTTCCTAAAGCAGTGACTAGTTCTCCTCGCCAGGAACGAAACAGATCATTGATTCAATGAATGAATTTAGTCGGATGAAAATTTTCATGTGGTTAAAGACGACGACTCCTTCAAATCAGGTTGAGATTTTATAAAAAATTCACATTCTGGAAATCAGCTTTCACAGTTCAATAGACGGGGGCTGATCCTTATGTAGAATTAGATACGCAAACCCTTTTACTTGTTTCTTTCCAAAAAAATGAACTGAAAGTGTTTAAAACACTGCTTTACTTAACTTTTACCTATAGTACCTGTCGTACTACCGACATGTAGAAGTATCTTCACCAAAATCTACTTGGCTTAGATAAACACTGGTCTGTTTCTTTATAAACAAGAACCTGTAGGCTAAAAAGAATCAATCATGCCAAATGGGAAAAGGGCATTTAAAGAGAAATTATTTGCAGAAGCAACACTTGGTTTGGCATGTTTGTCTTTTTTTCCCCAGGTACGTGGTGAACTCACCTCACTGGCTGCAGCCAAGTTAACAGATAAATGCATCAGCAAAATACTCTAAATTTCAATTAAACAAAAAAAAAAAAAAGAAAGAAATCTTGAAACAAATGTGCTTCCCACCCCCCACCCCTTCCCAGTTCCTAAGTCTGAAGAGGAGGGAATTAATAAAAACACGTAAATGGCTGCTTTAAAATATACAAAGTAAAAACTGAATTTGCTATTAACCATTTGCAGAAGAGGCAAAGTAGCAGTTATACAAATTACACAAAATCTACTGTAATTCTTACATTAGTATAAAGTGATTTCACTGAAGGAATTATTTCAATATTTCACATTACAGTTAAGATAGAGAGAGGGGGTGTCAAATGATCTGACACCCCTGTTAATATCATCTATCCTAGATTACACACGACAGTTTTAGGAAAGGACCCCTAAATGATCTACATCTGTAACATGTTATTGGCCTTAAAAGGGAAAAATAAAATAAAATAAAAAAAAAAAAATCACTTGCAATACCTCACAGAATCTTCACGTTAAAGCATGACCACCTTCTAAGAGTCCTTGTCAGATAACCTGCAGAAATAATGGAGCATCTTGCTACGAGTGCTCAACCCTCTCGCTCGTGTGACTGACTGGGCACCAGTCGGTTTCATCTGAGAAAAAACTGAATTCAAGTAAGACTGAGCTGTGCCGGCTTCTGCAGCGCCTTCGCCGCCGGGTCAGGTGCTGGAGGTCCACACATGCATTTGTTTCGCTATTTGGTGCACGTAACCAATGTCAGGTCTTTGATCTGGGTCGGGGTATATGCACATGCCCACCAGCTCCCGCAGCTGAAAGACAGGAAAACAGGCGCCTGAAGGTCAGCAAACCCGCCCGGTTCTCGCTGGAAACGACCGCGGGAACCTTCGTCCAACTGCTGGAGCCCAGGCCAGGAGCTGGGAACCCCCCAGGGGCTCTTCCTGGGCAGTGACGGGCACACAAACGCTCCAGCCCGCGTCCCCCATACCAAAGGGCCAGGAAGAACCTTTCCCATCAAACCTTCAACACCGAGAGTTCAAATCCTGCACAACCCGGTGGATGTTACATCATGACTTACAATGCGGTAGTAGCGAACACGTACCGAGGGGTTCCCTGCTCAGCCGTGCAGTGGGGCTCCACACGGAACGTAGCCCCCACCCCTGCCCTGCTGCTCCTGACACGGGGAGGGGTGGTCTTTTTTCCTGAGGGATGGACTTTTCAGTGCAAATGGACTCTGAGGAAAAGGGGGAGGGGGCAGAGGGAGGGTTTAAAACGTGTCCCACCCTGCACAACAACTGCGCTGCCCACCCCGTGTCGCAGGGGTGCTCATGCACGAGCAGCTCTGGTGCCTGGTGAGCTGCTGGAGCAGGGCTGTCAAACACCAGCACCTCCTGAAAACCTTTGTGAAGAAGAGAGACTGGTCACTGATTATGTTCAATAAATAAAATGCAGAAGGGCTGGTCTCCCCACCTCCCAACCCTCTTTATTGTGCACATGAAAGATTGTAGCTTTTAATTATACAGACACTGAAAGCTGCTCGTACCCCCGAGGCAGCGGGAGAAACAGCCTTGAGCCTCTGATCTTCTCCCAATCCTCCCAGTAGCCACAGTGCCAATTATTTTAATGGTAATTAAAAGCATGACCATACAGCTATCAAGCACATGGCTTCAGCTGCATTACTGAACGGACTCAAGCGAGGTTTCCGCTCTGGGTGGAGCAGGACCCCGCGCTGCAGTGACTCCAATTCATGTGAGGGCAGGGGGGCTTCAACCCCGAGACACCAAAGAGATAACGCGCAACCTCAGCCCCCATCAGACACATTCGCTACAAAATGCCCACAAACAATTCCAAACGCTTCTCAAGCTCTGAGCAGAGCCTGTGCTATCAGCAAATAAACCACCAAAACGCAGCCGGGGAAGTTCTGTCGTCTGTCGATGCCCAGGACAGCGCAGGCGTTTCACCATCTACGAGGAACCGGCAGCCCGAGCCTCGCTAAGCGCCGCCAATCAGTGTCTTCAATTACTGGCAAATTCGTTCCCAATATAGAGAGCGAACCCTGGCTGGAGTCCCAGCTCCTCCTCCTGCTACAAGCAGCACACGCCAGCTGATCGGGGAGGATTTGGACCAGTTTGCCACAAAAGGCTACGGAGAAGAGGAACATCATGGACAGGAAACACCATTAAAGCAAGTGTTCTTCAATAAATGCTCGGCCTCGTTCAGCTCAGACAACGCTGCAACTCAAATATTCACGTGACCAGCAGCCAGCACACGGCCAACGCTGCCCTTCGAGACTGAGGCGCAGGGCAGACGTGCCGATGGTGCCGGAGCATCACTGAGAACGCTGGCAGCGCCGCGCGGCCTAACGATCCTCAGCCCTCCCTTCGGGCAGGAGGGCGTAAAGGCATCACTGCCTTCCCACACCGCTCTCAAACCCGCGGCAGTGACGGTGTCAGAGTGCTTGTGAACACCCTGCCCTTTCAATCTACAACACAGACATCTGCTCTTGCAGGGAAGTGTGCACGTCCAGACCCAGACAACCACCGACCTTGGGAAGAAGAAATTCTTAATGGTGCAAGTCGCTGCTGCAGGCGCCTGCCCCTACGTTTCCGATCCTGCCTGCCAGCACGGTTTCTCCAGCTTCGCTGCTGGGAGACAGCAACACCCCTTTCCCAAAAGCTTCTGCAAATCCAGTCTTTAAGAGCACATCCTAACCCTCCTGTCGGTCATGGTGGAGTCGCGTTCTAACGTTCACGAACCAGCAGCTCTCTGCGGTTTCGGGAAGCAGCAGCAGCAGCTAATGCAGCGAGACGAGCTACAGCCAAAGGCAGAGCCCTGCTCAGACTTTGTCAAGCGTTCTGTTCATAGTGTACGAACACCATCTGGAGTCTCCTTCTCTGGGACCTGGCGCCTTTGAGCTTTAAACCATCCTTCTCACCCTGGATTGTATCACTGCACTACAACACTCCAGCACTGCCAGAGGGAAGCAAACAGACAGTAATTGTAAAGACAGGAAACACATCTGTCAACTTACACTAATTCTTGCTGCCAGCAGGCATATCCTGAGACGCATGCTACAACAGCATGGCAAACGGGAACGCACAGAGCCGGGACTCGTGCTATGGCAGCTTGGGGGAAAAAAAAAATTTTTTAAAAAAAAATCACTTCTCCAGAACAGTTCTCAAAACCATCTTTTTGCATGAGTTACTTGGCGAGTAAAAAAAAATGAAGTAAAACGTGCAATGTGCAGCGCAGGGTCCCTCTCAGGCTGGAGACCACACTGGCCACACACGGAATATTTCCCCCACATCCTGCCTCTCGCTCCTCAGAACTCTGTGGTGGAATAAAACAAAAGAAAACCCCAAAGGATATGGTGAACATTTAAAATTACATTAGCCATTTCCTTTCAAGTAGGAGGCAACTGTAACTGAATGAGGAGGTAAGGAAAGACTGCTGGTTTGTGTAGGTGAGGAAAAAACCAATTTAAAAAACTCCTCTCAAAAGGCCCTGAACAAAAACAACAGATGTGTGTGCCGCTGAAGTGAAACAGCACTGAGCAAACGTGCACAGGAGCGATTTTTTTATACATTCTGGTTCAGCTCCTGCTCTCCATCCCTCGCCTTCATAGGTGCAAAATCCAGACTTTAAGAAGCTCCCATACAGCGGCTGTATAGACGCTTACTGCGTTAAACTACATCGTTCTCCTCCCTCTCTTCTATAAAAAGAGTCTTTTCCCCTTTGTCACACAGTGAAGACTCTGTAAACAAAACTTTCAACCCTGGTTTATGGAGTGTCAGTTTGAGGGAAAGGAAGCGAAGGAGAGGGCTTTCCCACGGCTCCTTGATGGCTTCTGCCAGCGTCACAGGCCTTTGCCTTCAAACCATTCCCCACATTAAGAAATCTTCTTTTCTGTCTTAACTAACTCAGCTACTTTCCGTAGCCAGCCCCAGAGCTCCCCAGGACACTGGGGCCATCTCCTGTCCTGCCTTGGCTGTGGGGGAGACTTCTGCTCCCGCGTTTGTTCCCTCTCCCTTGTGCAGGGAGGGACTCTGCTGCGCACACATCACCCCCCGCCACTCCCCTGCAAAGATGCTCCCAGTTTACCTTTTCAGAATAATGTTCAGCTGGAAGAGGCGGGTAGTCACATTGCTCTATTTTTTGGCAAAGAGAAAACAGGTTCATTTTATCCCCGTAGAAAGGGCTCTGAAGAGCTGCCATCTGGAGAGAGAAAACAGAAAATATTTCAGAAACACGAAGGGTTTAATAGCCCTCGGTGCTGCTGAGTGACAAGAGCAAATTCTGTTCTTTGACACTGAGCAAGAGACGACGTCACTCTCCGAGACCGTCCGCAGCCAAAGCTGCTCCGAGCTCGCTGGGCAGCACCGAGCCGCAAAGTCTCAACTCTTGCCCGTCACAGTGATTCTTTCTGCTCAAAACGTTTCAGGTGTGGGACGCTGGGTGGACACAGGCAATTCTACAGGCGCACAGAAAAAAAATTACCTTTTTGGTTTTTTAGAAAGTCAAGGAATAGATGCTTAGGGCACGCGGCTAGAAGCCACCTAGCTCAGAGCTGACTATGAAAACCTGTCAGAACCACAATCATCTCTTGGAAAAGCAGCAGCTTTTCTGACTTTGAGAACGTGTCACAGTTTCAATCTTCCTCGGTTACGACCCTGTTCAGTTCATTTGCTCTCTGCAACTGGGAGATTTTTAACAGACCGCTACAGAGAACAGATGGATTATTTTTGGACAGTTAGCTCCCTAGAATATGAAGACTCGTGTAAGCATGAGCAATGTACTTCAGCCTTTAAAAAACCCACAGAATGACCTCAAAACAAACATCCCTTCCTGCCAGAAACCTGCTGTTTAGACAAGAGTATCCCAGGCAGATTTGGGAACCAAACTACTGACTCTTTTCCTGATCAATCTGGTCTTTTTCCTCTTTCAGTTCAGTTTTATGAATCCAGTGCTTCCCTGGAGGTGTTTAAAGGTCGTTCGGATGCAGTGCTGGGGCAGATGGTTTAGGAGTGGACTCTGCAGAGCAGGGCTATGGGTTGGACTTGATGATCCCAAGGGTCTTCTCCAACCTGAACTTTTCCATGATTCTATGATTCTATAACCAGGCTGCTCACACAGCGAGGAGAGCACGACGGAAGGCTCTGGGTGGGGAAAAAATTCCTTCCAGGGCATGCGGAGACTCCCTACAAAAATATGTTTATATTACACTGAAGTCTCAGGAAGGAAACTGCATCGTCGCGTTTGGAAACCCATTTACACCGCGAGCTCCCAGCCGGGAGGTCAGACCCAACACCCAACGAGGAGCCTCAGAAAAGCAGCGACAGCAACACCAGCATTTCTGAACTTACAAAACACGGCTCAAGTTGCGTTGAAGGTACACAGGACGAGCCAAGAGTCCTCCCCTCTCGCTTCTCCCCACTCGGCTCCCAGCCCAGCCTGCCCCGTGGCCACTGGCCCAGGCACTCGTTAGCCCAGGGGCTCGCCCAGGCACTGCTGGTCACCCTTGTCGCCAGTCAGAGGCAGCCCCACGCCACCTCCTAACGAAGCACCACAGGATCATCATGAGCATTATCCACTCTGTTTAGATATTTCTAAAACCGTTTTGCTACAAGGTGCATCCAATCGGGAAGCTTTTCACACTGAGGCCGGCTGAAGTTGATGCCTCTCGCTACAGCTTTAATGGGGAGTTATCTGACGATTATTAGTCTTTCTCTCATTACCATGTGCTGGGAAAGGCGTCTGAGGAACGCTGTCTCGCTGCTGACACACACAGTGAGCTCCCAGCAAAATTTAAAAAAAAAGCCAATACTAGATCTTCCACTCCGTTATCCTGCCGTTAGGAATCAGACTGATGGATGACGAGTGATTTGTGGCCGAGGAGCGGTTTTGCCGAGGGCAGGGGTGTGCAGGGCTGGGTCTGAGTGAGCTCCCGGCAGCAGGAGATCCCCGGGCACCGCAGGGGGATCTCACCAAAACCTCCCACCCTTCACGTTCAAGCGTTGAGCAGTGCAGGACGTGTCAAGATAAGCGAGCCTTTCTGTAAACGACAGATCTATCTTTTAAGTAACTTAAAGTCGTTACGTCTCTCCCTCGCTCATTTGTGAGACTCACTGGTTACTCCGTGAAATCAGTGAAACCCCCCGGCTGCAGAGCGTCACCTTGTGCCGGGGGGAAGTGCAGAGGGAAGAGACCCTCTCAAGGAGTCCTGAGCCATCACGAGCAGGAAAAAGATCAAGTCTCCAAGGTCATCTCTTCATGTGTCATCAGACTAAAATGTTTCTCAGAAGCTCTTCTAGAGGTATTTATCAGATATCCAGAGAGGCTTATAAATGGAAATACAGAATATACCCAAGTTACACTGAAGGACACAGCAAACCGAGCACGCAGCTCCCAGAAACATCTCAGAAAATTCCAGGCTTGTTCAGCTTTCCATCTGTAATGCTTCAAGTGACGTAGCTCAAGATATTTGCTGTGCGAGTGACATTTACTGTGCTTTGCTGCAGGCTGAGCGAGAAGAGGGATTATGCCTTTAACAGCTGGGCTGGAGAACGGGCGCGCTTGCACCTTCCTGTAGTCCCACCGCTCTCGGCAGTAGTAATGCTCAGCTATTCCTCCTCATCCTACAGACCTGAGGCTGAAAAATCGTCCAACGAGCTCGAGAATGGAACCTTGAGGGTGGGGGAGAGCTCCGACAGCCCCGTGCTCTTGGTTCTCTGCAAGTTTTTGAAGGCAAAAGGTGAAGTTTTATCACCTTTACTTCATTACTGTCCTAAGAATAGCTGGTACATCAGTGGGGAAAAAAAGCAAACCCCTTAGACTCCCATTAGAGACTCTAATCTCCAATTAGAGATTGATGGCCAACTGCTCTCCATCAGTTAAAACGAAACTGGGCCGCCCAGCAGGTAAGATTGTTCCAAGAAAGCCACTAATGGGCACATTAGGGAAGGCACAGAAGGTAATCAAGGGTTAAACAAGGTCTCCAACATTTCAATACAAACATCAATAATGCCAGTAAGGTTGAAAGGGATTTTTCAATTCCCATTAACTCTTCTCCCCAAGTCTAGTTAAGCGGTCGTGTGCAGGAGAGGAGGAATGAAAAGGAACCACCGTGGGGTTTTGGGGGGTAAATGCAGGGAATTAAACCAGGAAGAGGGAGCACGCGCGGACTGACTCGAGCGGTGGGGGCTGCGGGGGTCGTGACCACGGGCGTTCCAAACATCTCACTAACAACAGTTTGCGATGCTGTGCTGGGGTTTGCTCCTGACATTTTGATTAGAGCAATTACCGCGGGACGGCTAGATCTCCATTTAAAACGACCACCATGCAGCATGACTGGTTAAAATATATATATATATATATATAGGAATCACTGTTAGTGTTCAAATTGATCGCCTTGCCAGGCCTGCTAAAGTCATTGCTTGTAGCTATATTCTGGGAATTAACAACTTATTTTTATCCTCTCCAAGTTATCTTGCTGACAGATATCTACAGGAAGTGAGGGATGGAGACAGTTACTACTCTATTGATAAGATTTAATAAAAATCACTGTATGATTATCAATGTCAAAGTTAAGTGGTGCTATGTGGCATCACATCCCAAACCCCTCAATGTTCCCTAAGTGGATTCCAGTGGACACGCGTGTCTCTG
The DNA here is from genome assembly GCF_000703405.1 of Apaloderma vittatum. Classification (NCBI taxonomy): domain Eukaryota; kingdom Metazoa; phylum Chordata; class Aves; order Trogoniformes; family Trogonidae; genus Apaloderma; species Apaloderma vittatum. Next base: position 48,454 of record NW_009703256.1, on the reverse strand, counting down.
AAGGCAATTTGTACATTAAATCTCTCCGCAGCTTATCTACACAATCTATCTGGAGAAATATCAGAAGTGACTCACAACCAAACAAACATTGCTCCCTTACTTAGAAGCCAAATGGAAAAACATTCTCGTTACAAGAAATCAGTAAGACAAAGTACAGCTCCTTCAAAGACACACAGATTGGATTTTTAATTTTCCAAATTCTAGAGAAGTTTAAAAAGTCAAGTAGCTGTTTATCTACCGAATGCAAAACTGGTAACCGTCCAGCCCTCCTTGGAATTTGCAAGATCTCACAGCTCCTGTTCACAAAGTTAAGGCTTACCTACGTAGGAAGCAAATTTAAAAACGCTCCACAGGCCAAATCTTGCACACGTTACTATAGCACTGCTACTCCTACCAGAGAATTATGTTTAGTGCGCAATTAAGTCAGCTTCTTGAAACGTAAGGAGCACCAAGACGCCGGTGCCATAAGGGGACCATATTGCCTGCAACAAAAACATATCTTAGCACCACGCTAAATATTTCTCTCTGCATAAATCTGGAATCCCATCTCCAGCAGAGCTCAGCCTCGGCGATGACTCGGCGCAGCGCGACGGAGCGGCTGCGCGTCACAGTCACGGCCGAGGGGCCGCATCCCGACCTTCTGTTTATTCTCTAATTCCATGTGGTTACGAGAAGTTGTAGTGAGAAGCAAAATGTCATCAGTTCACGTAATTTATTACCCAAAGAGGATGTGAGCTACAAAATATCCCAGAGATTTTTAATCCTCTGGGCTGGGATAAAAGGTTTCTAAATGTTGACATGTACTTTCACTTGAATTCCAAGATGCATACATCAAAAAAAAACCCCAAAACTAAGATTAGATTATAAATGAGCATAAGACAGTTCAATACCCTTTGATCCCTGCTGAAAGTGAGCTCACAAAACCCTAAGTACTGTTATAAAATCATAACACTTATTTTCAAAATACACATAATACGTTTTAAGAAAAAGTTGCACACTGTGTGTACTTCAAGCCAAGCGTGCCGCTTCGCATCTCTGCATTTGCCTACAAGACAATGTAGAATTATAAAAAAACCCAGCAAATAAAGTTAGAGGAACTGATTTTGTATTGCGTAAAAACTCGATGAGTGCTCTGCAGCCAGCTGGCTGGTCTACGTACAGCCTCAGCATCGACCGTGACCTGCTAAACGAGCTTTGGGCAAGTGCTGTGCCGTACGGGACAATCCCCTGGTTGTTCATGCTCCAAAAGCATGTGATGAGCACAAGAAGAGGTAGCTCTCCGTAAGGTTTCTCAACAATTAAGCTAAACAAAGTCTGACCTACTCAGTTCCTGTGTGCATTTTGTGGTGGAGACAAACCTGGGGAAAAAAAAAAGTTAGCAGATACTTGCCTCATACAGTAAACAGCCCAAAGACCAGATATCAGACTTAAAGTTATAGCCATTTTCATGTATTCTTTCTGGGGACATATAGTATGGAGTTCCCACTGTAAAAAACAAACAAACAAGGAGTTACCATCTTAAAAAGTGACTGTGCAACCTGCATTATAGAGAAGTTTGACTGTGTTGAAGGAGGAGGTTTAGCACGAATAGCTAATTAGACGAGATTGGCACAAAAAGCTGCAAACGAATCACCGTTCGAAGGCGTAAAACCAAATCCATCATCACATGCAGAGCCAGGACTGACGAACGTGACTGAAAACATCTCCTGCATTTGTGACATTCGAGGAACGCCTTCTTCTCCTTCCAAGCACCTTCTGAGCGTCTCAGGCGGACGGAGCCGCGTGCAGGATCATCCCCTTTGGCTCCCTCGGCAGCAGCGACGCTGCGAGTCGGGCGCCTGAGCAGCCCCTGTGACAGCCCCTTGGCCGAACGCGCTGACACGCGGCGCTGGCAGCGTGACCGAGCGGCTCCAGAGCCGACAGGGAACCCTTTTTTTAAGGGTTCAGGAGACCAGTTACTGCGGCAGAGAAATGGAAGTAACAAGCCGAGCACCAGATAGGTATTCAGAAAACTTTCTGAAAGGACCAAGATGATAATTCCCAACTTCAAAACCACTGCTCCGGCTGGCGGTCGTGTCAGAAGCTGGGGGATTGCTATGTACTTCCACAAGTCTGTGTTTTATCAAAAGAAATTTACTCCAGCATTTTGGACAGAAGTTACGGGAAATTATTAATAAATTCCTTACCTCAAAAAGGTTCTTTTTTAAATCCTAAATAAGTTTCAGTTGTGGTACTGAAAATACAAGACATCCTGGCAGTCTCAGCTACATCAAATAATCCTCAGATACATCATTTATTAAAACATCCAAGGACTTTATATGCTCTCTTTTCTCCTGCTTCCCCTGCTTGCCCATCCCCTGTCAATTTTTTTTTTCCTTTTGGCATTCAAGTGTATCCTTCTCCTAATTAAAGACCTCTCCTCACAAGACAGCAAATGTTTAATTTGCCCGTAACAGTCGGTTTACAATTTCTCCACGTGAAATGCCGACTGCAGACAGCTGGGGGACTAATAAGCAGAGGAGGACGGTGCTAGAGGTGGAGGGGGAAGAAGCCACCTCCTGCCCCCGCGCTCCTCGGGAGGGGTGAGCCCTCGGGGAAAACTAATGAGTGCGGGGGCAGAAAGCAACAGCTTCCCCAAAGGCAAAAAAAGCATCCCCGAGGGAAGTCTTGCAGGCAGCAGGGATGCCACACGCACCACATCCTCCCAGTTCACCCCATCCCTGAAGTCTCTACCCTCCCAGTTTCCTGCGGGGTGAACTGGGGTCATGCTGCATCAGCTACTCCCCCTGAAATACTCACGGCATTTTCCTTCTCTGGGGTGAACATTAGGCAGCTTACCTCACGACAACAACCGCCCCCCCAACCCAACCCCCTTCAATCTCTACTCTAATTTTTGCCACGTGTTTATATGCCCAAACCTCGAGTCTACCGACCCTCAACAACTTTTATTCGGAGCTACCCAGAAACGTAGCGTGTAACGTGAAATGAATCCTACGGCATCGGTGCGAAACGCACGACGTGACAGGAACACACAGAGAAAACCCAACTTCCCAAAGCAGAACAAGTAACCCTGCAAGGGGGTCACTGCCCCGAGCGGCTCAGCTGGTTGGTGCCCGGGGACCTTCAGGGATCAGCTCCTGTGTGACAAAAGCCAGCCTGTGATTGCAGGTCCTGCAGGTAAGAAATTACTTCGTTTTCAATGTGAAGACCACCTTAAGAAATTACATTCTTGCAAAGTCTACACAAACTACAAGACAGGAAAAACGACAGAGGGAGATTATTTTGTTTCCATGCTCAGTAACACCATACCCAGCCTAGGAGCATGCCAGACCGACACTGTCCCACATTGGGCTGGTTTTAACTTCCAGTGAAAGCCTCTACGTATGGACGAGTTCTGTTACTAGTCAATGATTTTTAACAGACTGCACAGAGCAACTTCACAGAAGCCCACGAGCAGACAGGACTCCTCCAAACGCCCAGCAAGGCTTTCCATGGGCCTCTCCCATGTGCAGGCAAGATGTGCGGAGCGGACAGCCCGGCTCTCCAAGTCATTCCCACACGTTTGCCAGATTTCTGTGCAAGAACCAACTTGGTTGGAAGAGCACTGATTCATCTTCCTGCTTAAAAACACACAGCAGCTGCAGAAGAAACGGGTGATTCATTACGCGAACTTCTTGAAGGCGGTTTTGGAAGTCCCTGCCGAGCACCGGCACGTCAGACGCTTCCCCACTTGCAGCTCCGGGAACGCCGCGATCCTTCCCGCTCCCGCCCCCCCAAGGCTGCTGGTTCTGAGCGCGGGGGCCGGGGGCGGCTCCGGCCGCAGCCATTCTTGCCACCGGTTATTCCGGGTCACTGCGTGACAAGCCCAGAGCAAATAACAACGTGTGGGCTCTGAAGTTACGGCCTTGCCTTCCTCGTTCGCAGGGGTCTGCTTGGTAGGCTAAAACTGTCGTTTCAGATCACGCCTCAGAACGACCTTCGATCAAAGCGGGCTGACAGGGCTTATGACACGGCTGAGTGCGTTACGGGCCCTGTTTGATTTTCTGTGCGTTAGTCTGCTCCATTATCCTAATGGGTCGGCGGAGCAGCCCACGCCTGAGCTGATTTTCGGAAGTCTACCTTGCACATTTACCTATCATTACTCTAGTGTTGTCAGCAAATGAACGAACAAGCGGGCCGCTGCGTTTCAAAACCGGCACATTAATTTTTAAATAACTGTCATGACAAAAGACTGACAAGCCCAATTCTCTTTACGGCCTGTCCAACATTACGCGGGAATCTCCCGTAATGAGCATCTTCTAGAGAACCGCACAAGGCTTCCAGCGCAATCAGTCGGGGCTCACCATTGCATCCCATTAGTCAATTTGACAAGAATAGTCTAATCGGAGACTATTAATCAGAAACTTTCTTTGGCATTTGCCCTGCTGAAAACACAAAATATTGTTCAGATTCAGTATTAATCACCAGGTGGTAGAGTAATGTCTTCAAGTTACAAAGGTTGCAAAACCGTGGAGAAGCTTATGAGTAAGTAACCACCTTTCTGTTCTACTCCTGAAAGTCAAAACCCTCCACGGGAATATCAGCCCACCTGAGCAACACCAGACCCACCGTTCTTCCTACTGTGCCCAGCCCTGCCTGTGTGCAGCGACGACACCGCCCGCACCGCAACAGCTCCGGCATCTCTGCGACACCCCAGCCAGGGAAATGACAATTATTCTCCGGCAGATCAGGAGCAGAGTCTCTTCCTTCACCAAGAAAGCACACAGCCAAAGGCAGTGAAATTATTCCAGAAACAAAATTCAAATTCCTTTCCTCTCCCATCCAGCCTGAATTAAGAACCCGACACGTGCCGCTACAGCAACTAGCGCACATGGGAGCCCCGGAACACGCGGGGAAGAGCTGCGTTACTTCCTGACTCGGCAAGGCTTTCACCACACTGGGAAGGTCACGCTCACCCGTTTCGAAAACGTTTTTCAGGTTGAATCGGGGCGCCTGCGTTGTTGTGAAAGCGACAGCACCCGGGTTATCGGCATCGTTAGCTTCTGCTCTGAGCTCCTCCCTGTGCAAACACCAGGGATCAACACTGCGAGCGAATCCACCCCTGGCTGCTACGCAGAAACAGGAGGAAATCCCACTCGTACTTTTCGGAGGCTCCATCACGCCCTGAATTTAAGGTACCACAGAGGAGCCTCTCACAGCCCCTGTCCTCCTGCACCTTCAGGCGGATTTGTCATTAGGCTGCAATCAGCGCAGAGTACTTCCGCAGGTTTTAACAGGCTCTGCATGCTGAGTTTTAAAAAAATGCTATAAAAAATATGCACCTCTGGAAATTAATCGCGCTCCGTAGCCACATTTGGCTGCGAAGCACAAGAACAAGTGATAGGGAAAGCCTTTATTGCTCCACCTTCCCAGCACCTTCCAGCTAATCTTAACTACCGAGCTGAGCAGTGTTTCTGAATCTATCACTTTGCTTTCTCACAGCAGGGAACTGAGTTGTGAATATGAAAGAACCTAACAAATTCTGACCTTTATTGTATCTTTACAGAGTATTCCCAGTTTCAAACCCAGAGATATCAGAGCACAACGTGGGCCTCAAAGGGGTAATAGTGATTAAAGCATTCCTTCGTTCTAGAGATGTTCCACTCCTGTCAAAACAAACTTTGCAATGTTTTGAAATACTTGTGATTTTTGAAACATGCTCATTACAAATGAAAAAGGCAAGAACTACACTCAAAAACCAGAGATGCCATCCATGAATAACAACAAACCATCCGGGTCTTACGACAATAATTAAATACTTGCAGAACTATTAGCCCAGCTTTACCATGAAAGACCCACGATTAGACAGTCCATGAACAGACAGTTGAGAAAAACATTTGAGTATGTTTTAATAATATCTCATGGTGCAAAGACAGCAGGGAAGGAATTCTACTTGAAAATCAAAGTCCACAACTCTCACCTGTCTCATCTCTCCAGACATGCTCGTAGGTCACTGACAAAAACGTACAGCATTACTTAAAAGGAGTCTGGTTCTAAATGCCCGTTTTTCTGAACGCCGGCATTACTTGGGGGTGAATTTCCAACAGGAAGGCCACGTTTTTTTCCCAGAAGGAGAACTTGGGAATTAATCCAACTTTTGGGAATTAGCTGAAGTGGTCAAAGGCACTAAAACATACTTTAAATTCCTTCAAATCTCAGTGTGAGGGACCCCCACTAATTGTTTCAACAGAGGGGAAAGGAAAACAAGATTCTACCTATTCCCACAAAAGAGAACAACTATTTTGTGCATAATATGGCACCTGTTTTTACAAGACTTGTTGCTCTAAGCTCTCTACCTTCTTCTCATTAGTATATTAGTAATTAATGACATGCACAGCCCTATAAAGCCCTTGTAGTTTGGGGGCTTCTTTGTGTGGTTTAGGGGGCCTGTTCTGATTTTTTTTCTTGCTTTCATTGTTTTTACAAGTAGGTAGTACAATACACCTGCAGAAATCCTGCAGCAATCTTTTCTTCTACAAACAGTTTACTACAGGCACAGGCCAAACGGTCAACATTTCTCAAAGCGCACAGAACACTGGCTGTGGAAATTTTAAGTGGATTTGTCTCCACCTTTTCTTAACAAGTCCTGCTTACTAACCCCTTGAAGTACTGTGGTTTTGTTTCAGATGGCAAACTGGCTCAGCAAGCAAAAGCAAAAAAAAAAAGAGAAACCCAGTCCATTTATAAAAGGGCTCTTTTACACCTCTCACACCTCCAGTTACTCCCCGTTCACCCTCGCATCCAACAAGAACCCAGCAGGAACATGTAACACCCCACGTACTCCAATCCCCGGCTCTCGGTGTGTTCCAAACTGGGAAGCTTTGACTTCCATGCATTTCCCAGAAGGAAAATCTGCTCCAAGTTTTTTCTTGTCCAAGAATAAATAATAAATCATCCACTCCAGAACAAAAACATTCTGTGAAAAGTTGGGGGGTTCTTTCTTTTTTCTTCTTATCTCCTTTTTCTCAGTCATTTTCAGTACTGAAATCGCCTGCCAAGCAGGTATCCTATGGCTCCTCTGAGGGAAAAAAATAGGCACACTAAAACAAAAAAGAAAAAACTCAAAGCGGCCAACCAAAAAGCTCTGAATGCAGCAAAATGCTCGCGTTACAAACTGCAAAAGAACAGGCTGTAAACGTCTTTCAAGAAGACAGTAAGCAGCAGTAACCTCCCCACTTCATGCTGAACTCCCACCTCCCCTGCTGCCTCCCACGCCCCCAGCACGAGGGTTTCTGTGATACACGAGTCCATCGCCACTAAACCAAACCCCGGAGCTGCTGCTCCGGGCGAGCTGCCAGCAGGGAAGGCAGGACAATACGCCACCCGTTGTGACCAGTGGGGAGAGAAAGTCACCTCGGCTACACCTTAAAACATGGGGTTTTCTGGCACAGCCCGTGCAGGAAGAGCTCTCTCCTACAGGAAAGCATCTCCGTTTCCTCTCACCAGCCAGGCCGGGGAAGGGGAAGGCGGCACAAGAGGCGTCACCCAGGGACCTCGGCCACCCCTCCAGCCCCCGGCTGCTCCCTGGCGTTACCACCCAGCCCACAACGCCACTGCCCGTCCCAACACCGCGGCGTTACTTGGTGAGACAGGAGGTGTCCACGGTTCCCCCCCACAGGTTTTCCAGGGGCCAGGGCTTTCCCAGCCTCGTGGCTGCTGCTGCCCCGGCGATGCTCGTGAGCGGCCGGGCACCCTGTGTCGCTCCGAGCCAGGCGCTCGCCTGCATCTCACGAGCCGTGTACGGGCAAATCTTTCATTTTTCTTTCATTACCCCGGCATGTACTGTCACTTAATTTTTATGTATGCAATCCTTCCTGACAAATATGATCTGCTGCCTGGTAATTCATCTGACGTTCATTCTGTTCCTCGCTCTAATGTCGTGCCGCCGCAGCCCAGTGGTACACCTGTCAGATGGGTCGTGGTACTGCCTAATGCCCTTTTATGCCAGGCTGATGCTAGAAAACACAACGAAAGGGAGAAAAAAAATAATAAAAAAATTAGACGAATATATTTGCATAAGTCACGCATTCAATTCATGGGTCAGCAGCCAGAGAAATGATGGTTCAGGGCGGTTGCCAGGGCAACGCGGCTACGGGAAGCGCCCGGCGTCACAGCCTGGGTCCGTGCGGGTACCACGCGCTGGTTTGCAGGGTGTTCGTCACCCACAGCTACTTAAACAAATGTCTTAATTAAACCAAAACCAAGATCAGTGGATTTCCTGCTGCTACACAACCTGTATGTCTGGCAAATTACCAAAAAAAGAAAAAGAAAAAAGCTTCAAGTCTGTGTATTTTTGATTGTTAAAATGTTCTTTTTCCTTAGATACGAGAGCAGCTGGAAATGGTGGCACCACAGCACCGTCCCCAGTGCCACTCACTGCTGCTCCCTTCCTGTTCTGCACCTTATTCACCCGGTTTGAGGACGCTGCTGATTTGGGGAAGGACAAGGTTCGTGCGGAAGAGCCTGAACACCTCCTACCCGAGCTTTCTCAATTAAGAGAGAGCAACCCTGGTAAAGGTCACAAGCCATGTGCAGCCAGTTTCCAAGCCCCAATTTATTCTTATTAATATAATAAGTGCAGCAGTCAGACTAGATAAGATCATATAAGTAGACGTGATCATATTTTCGCCTGTTGAGATGATGTGATTGTAACTTTCTGTGAAGAGGATTTATTTTAGTCTATTAAGTATCGTGTCTATATATCCTAAGATAGCTTTTGATGCAAAGGGAAATCCCCAATATTTTATGAAAATAAACTGTAGAAATGCCTCTTTTGTAAGCACACACAAAACAAGGCATCTATCTTCTTTTCTTGTGTACAGAGAAGTCCCAGTTTTGTTGGTGCGTATTATTAATTAAGTTTGTAGGCATATAAGAAACAATTGAGCGAGACTCTCACTCAGTGGAGGAAATCAGTGAATTAGTGAAATAAATGTCATGTGTTCCAAAATTAACCATGAGAGCTAGACATAAAAGTGCTTAAATACTGCACTAAAAGCCCAAGTTACTTCACTGCTGTATCACAAAAATACCTTTGTGACTCAAAAAATTGAGACCCATTAATAAAACCAGAAAATCAGTCACCTCTCAAGAGATTACAGACACAATTATGACATACTTTATACTGTAAGACTTAAAGAATGAACTGTCTATAGTGTGTATTTTTCTATAGCATTGTAATTAATGTTAATAGTAAAAATGAGGGAGAGAGAAACACAGATGCTCTGAACCAGTCACCTGAGCTTCAATTCCCAGAAAAACGCTGGAAGAATAATCATGCTACTTGTAAAACACAGAAAAAAAGAACGAGAAATGCATCATAATCATGATGACTGGTCCCCAAAACATCCTGACACCTGATGGAATTTTTTTCCATGGTAAGTTATGAGGCTTCAGAAGGAAGGAACCAGAAGCAAACAATGTACTACAATCAACACTTCTATCAAGGGCTTACCTAACTTTGCTTGTAAGCAAACTGTAAAATCCATCAAAATGAAGCCAACTTAATGGAATTGGCTGGAAAAGCAGTTTGCTGCCAAAGTCGAAGGCTGCTTCAAGTGGACAGCCAATTGCTCTAGCTCTGTTCAACGCAAGTGTTAACACGGGGACCGTGGCGATGCTACTGCCTTTGGGGAGAACATGAAGCTGGGACAAAGCAAGGCACAGCATAGTACAGAAAAAAAATTAAAAATAATCAGAGTAGGAGAGTCTGGAAACGGGATACAAATCAGTAAGAATAAAAGCAAGGTACTACGCTCTAGCAAGAACAATTAGCTGCACCAACAGAAGAGCAGGAAAACAACTTTGAGATATGTGAAGACATTTAAAAAAACCTTTAGACCTTTAAAGCCTAAGTTTCAAGTGAAGTCCCTTCTTGGAGGAGATGAACCGCGCGGGCTCTATGTATTTAAAATACAATTTAAAATCACAGACAATACAGTATGCATCCACTGAATGCAGCTTCTGTCGTAGCCGAGGACAGACAGCGCTGCTTTTGAAGATCACAGCTGACAAGTGCGCGGCAGCGCCTGCGAGTTCCGTCTTACCTAAGGAATGTGCTGCAGTGGTTTTAGAACTAAAAAATCGTCCTAATCCAAGATCTCCCAGCTTCACCACCCCTGTGGCTGTTATAAACACGTTGGCTGGTTTTATGTCTGCAAGAAGAAAAAGGTAAAAGGTCAAAGCCACAGAAGGTTATTTGGTTCTACTACTGCAATAGAAACATAGCCCGGAGCGCTTTCTGTACAAAAAAGGCTCGAGCAGAACCGTGTTTCTTTATAGCTTTGATAGGCTGAATCTTCCAAGACTTCAAGCTCTGCAGATACACAAAGAGCAGAGTACACTTCCCAGCACCCGAGAAATACCAATGAGGGAAAACGAAGGAAACAGCGCAACAGAATAGAGGCAACCTCTAACTGAGGAGAATCAAAGAACTAAGTCTGCTTCTCTTTGGAACTGATCGTTTTCTGTGGGAAACGGCACTGCCCACCGTCGCCCCCTCACACCAAAGGCTAATGATTGTCCCACAGATACACACGTTCCGGGCTCTGAACAGCCCCGGTTGTTCGAGGTGTATAAAAATGACTAGAACCCCATTTTCCCAAGGAGTCACGTGAGGATTGAGTTAGTGGGATTCTTTCCTCCCATTAAAGCAACGTAAATGCACAAGGCTCCAAACTTCAGGTACTGCTGTTAAACCGCAGCAGGGGATGTATAAAGGAGCAAAAATGGTATCATGGCACTAAAAAAACCAGTGAAGAATTCACTGCTTCAGAGCAGAAAGGAAGTAACAAGGAGCACAGACTGGTCCTGGTGCCTTTTGGGATATTTGCATTTCCTGGGTCAAGCCCTTCACAGAGGATTTCATTTGCGCTGAAAGAAGCAACGTAATATTTGGACAGAGCTCAAAGTTACAGAAAGTTCTAAGACAAGAGATTCAAAAATAATTAATGAAAATAGAGAAGAGGTTACGAAAGCGTGGGACGTATTTGTATTAATATTTCAGAAAAGCTTACGCGACTGCAAAACTCTTCTAAGCTCTCTAAGGTCACCGCTAATATAATGAAGACTATTTCTTAGAGCTCCCTGTATCCAGTAGTCTCAGCATTTTACTTCTGACACTTTTCTAATGGCAAGTTTGACACTTCTACTTAATATCAGTGTCTGGAATACAAAGCAGCTCATCTTCCTAACACCTCCCTCACTTCGGACCGAATCCTTTAACAATGAGGCAAAGAGACAGAAGGAGAGATCCATCTTGCAAGCTCCAGCCTCTCTAAACATGCATTGGCTGAACATCAGCATAATTGTTTTTGAATGTAGGCGCTTACTAATTGGAACATTATATTATTATTCAGTGAAAAGAGACTGAATTAATGTTACCTCTGTGCATCACCCTGCGGGAGTGCATGTGTTCGACTGCACTGCATAACTGCACAAAATATTTCCACACCGTCCTTTCCGGGATTAACCGTTTCTGCTTTTTAAAATACTGTGGGAGGAAATAAATAAAAGATCAGTGAAAAAGCAACATATTTGACTCGTTCCCGGACTTGTGTTAGTCAGCTGCCGGTTGCTCATGTCTTCCAGATCCGCAGCAGCACGACTTTTCTGATTAGCTTTTAACTCCTTCTCTCTTTATGCAAACTTCAATGCAGTTCACTAATTAACAACTATTATGAAAAATATGCTTAAATAGGTTTGACATTTTTGAATGGACACCAATTATAATTAGCATTAATCTCCTTAATTACCTTGCAAAACATATTTAATGCCTCAAAACAACAAATGTCTCAAATATTTTGCCTTAAGTAACAAAAGGCCATTAAAAAAAATAAATCTTGTAAACATTCATTGTTGTTGTTCCGTCTATTAACAACAAGGAGGTAACCAGTTTCCCCTTTTTAAAAGACAGCCAGAGCATCAATAAAGTATCCATGTTTCTTCTGTGATCTGCTGGAATAATATATTCTATTTCATACATAATAGGAATACTAAATTAACTGAACTCTCTCTAGTGAGGCTGAGGGACACTACTGATCAAGAGACACACAGATCTGGAAAAAGACCGTTTTGTGCACATTTACGCAGCGCCAAGAGTAGCCAAGCCCGGACTCTGAGCCAGTTCTTCATCCGTCTTTAACAAAACACACTTACAATATGCTTCAGAGGCTTAAGATTGATCCTCAGCCACTGATGCACAAGGTGGCATTGGATAACGACTATCCCTGAGAGGCTGGACACCCTTCAGCTCGCTGCAGCTGCATTTCTTTCCCATCGTGCCCACGAGATTTCCCACCGGCAGCGTGCAAGAATAAGAATAAAGGCAGAGCATTGGTTGTTGCCCCTTTCTGCATCTTGTGCTTTTTCCTCTCCGCAGACATCTGATGTCCGTTGTCACATTTTGTATTTCATGTGAAATGCTGTTACTGGCTCGTGTTTGACTCAAGTAATGGCAAACTCTCTTTTGCAGATCAGCTGCGAAGGGGCGCGACAGTGCAATTCCCCCGGCAGCAGATCTGACAGATTGCAACAGTTTCAAACCAAAACTTGATAGAGAGCACAGAGGAATTGCAGCGGGTGAGGGATAAAGTGTTACATACACAATAAAACTATTTCATTCTCATTAAAGTGCTGAAGAGCGGATATGCAAGACCACAAGTGATAATTTTCTAAATGTCATGTCCAATAAGATCCGCCTGACACTGACAAGGAAGCTCCGGCTCTCCCGTGGGTCGTCCTCCCGCTCGCTCTTGCACCGGCTTTGCCGTAGCTCATAAATAATGCAGGTACCAGGGGCGTGACAAAGTGCCTGGCTTTAGCACTCTCGCACCTTCAGAGCCTCGTTACTGCTGTTCCTACGGCCCCGCTGGAACCGAAAATCCTCACATTTAATTCCTAAATTCCCCAGGGACGGGCGAGGCGCAGGGGTGACAGAGGGGCAGGCAAGGAAACTCCACTTCTGCCGTTAAGACATTTGTTTCCTCTTGGTTTTAGTCCCTTTTCCCCCCCCGCCCCCTCTATTAACAATACCCAGAATTCTAAGTTTTGAACCAATGGAAAAACATCACTTATATGACCTGGAAAAAATCCCAGTGCATGTTCTTTATGTCTGTGGGAAAACAGCCTGGTGAGCAGCAGCAGAGAAGGCCACTTACAGCGCTGTCCGTGCCATCAGTCTAACAATCTACACATCACCTTTTGGAAAATGTAACTCCTGATTAGAATGACATGAGAAGTGATTTAAAAAAATTCCCTAACTAACTCCAGCAGACAAATGAACATATTTATCAGTAGGGAATGCTTTAAAGTAAAAACCGTAAGTGACAAAAAATGGCAAATATACAATGATGTGTCACAATGATGTAGGTAATGCTCTTAAGAAGCTCTCTAAATCAAGCAAAGCACTTGCACAGCCCAGGACGATCCCAGCCTTAACTCGTGCTCTCACAGTCCTCACTTCCTTCCCATCCTTAGCCTGAGACAAACTGCAAGTTTCCCAGGATCTGCTGGGAAAAGGGTAAAACGAGAAGCCACATGAAAACAGGGAAAGATAAAAATACACACGAGCTCTCCCTGGGCAGAAGGACAGGCCCTCAGCGAGCACCACCACGACCCTGACCCGGATCCTGCGGATCCCCACGGGGCACCGGCGGCTCCACTCGGGTTGGAGGCAGACCCAAACCCCCGCTCCTGCCACGCAGCGGCCGCGGAGCGAGCCCGGGCCTGGAATTCTGGGGTTTTCCCCAGAAGCGGCTCCACCGCCCGCCCAGGGGACTCTCCCGTGAGATGGAGCAGATTTCCACGGATGTTGCAAATTTAGCCGTTGACTATGGACTAAACGGCTAACTCGTTTGACAGCCTTTGGCCTAGTGCCTCATAGCCGTGCTGGCAAAGAAAACAAATCTGTTAATAAGATATTTTAACTGTGACAACAAGGAGGAGGAGAACTTTCCAAACATTCATTTATGATAATTACAGAATAATGATGGCAAAAATCAGGTAAAACATGGAGAGAAGGTTGAGAGTGCTAACAAACATGATATAACACATCTGTTCTCACAAGGGATGTATGTCTAAAGATTAACATGTCAAAGAAAATATAAAAGCAGGTGGTAACAGCTTAACTAAAGCTGGTTTGCAGCAATACAAGTATTCCTAAGAGCAACATAAAAGAAGAACAAGTACTCGCAACATTTTCTCAAACCCAAATCCCCACTGCAGAGAAAGTCAATACACTTTCTTGAATGTCTTCGCAGTGGCAGACAGGCTACGCGAATCGTGAGCCTGACAGTAATTAGACGTCCCCATCAACTGCAGACGGGATAAATCAACCTCGCGAGCAACACGCACGTCCCACCACATCGCTCCGAGGCGGCGAGTGGGAGCAGGGGCACAGCCTGGCAAACCTGTTGCACTGGGGCTCTGGAACCCCTCTGCGAGTCGGCAAAACCACGAGAAGAGAATAAAAGTGCTTCTTGCACAGACACGCTTATCCCCCCAGCCCCTGCCGCTGCCCGGTCCTCAAAGTTCGTCGCAGCTCTAGACGTGGCACGTGCTCACCTTAATCATCTGAGAGAGGTCACCAGCGTCAGCCAGTTCCAGGACAATGTTGAGTTCATTGTCTTCAATAAAAGAATCCAAATACTTGATTATATTGGGGTGGTTCAGTTGCTGCAGGCAGAGGGAATGCAAGGAAAGAAGTTAGAATGCTGCAGTAACAACCCCACGACACAAGACTCAGGCAGCTTCTGTGATCTCTGTGCAAAACAGTTCATGAGAGGTGCAACTACCGACCGGGCTCTGCTCTAGGCAAAACGCCTGCGAGAAATATCACTTATTGCAAGCACAGCAGAACAAGTGTCCTGAGTAAAGAGCAGTGCGGTTCAAAACAGAGTGAAACAACCTTTTCTAGTGTAAACTTGCAAAATATTTAGAAGCGATGTCCTGAAAGAAGCTTTGTTAAGCAGTAACTGGTATTTTCCCCCATTAAATATAAACAAAACCCTCAAATGTTTGTTACAGTACTCCTTGAGGTCTCTTGACCCCTTAGAAGAACAGAATTAAATTTAAAATTTGACGGATGAAAATAATGCACTAACTGCTAACTTCTGCGGCAGCTCCTGCGCCGAGCAGCCCTCTGCAGACTCCCCTGGCACCAGGCTCTGCGGGGAGAGGCAGGACCCTGCCCACGGCCCTTCACGGGCTGGATGCACAAGCCCACATTTTTATTACAACTCACTGATCTTTGAGCTCCGTTTTCCAAGAACAGCCAGGCAGACCACTCTGGGTAAGCCAAACTTACATTCTCTGTTCTTCCTTTTGTCAAACTTATTTTTAAATAACTATATTGATTCTGTTTTCAGGGTTTTTTTCTTCTTTTTTTAATAACTATTGTATATTCATGCAGCCTGGAAAAGGCTACCTGAATTTTCTTTTGTGTGTGCATTCTTACAAACCCTTAAACGAAAAAAACATTACAAACACTTTATTCTGGGTTACTGACATTTCCTATTTCTTTAATGCATCCTAAAAGTATGCTGGCAGTTACTGCCTGATGTGTACACACAGCAGCACTGCCAGCCAGTGGCAGGTGGACAGGTAAGCCACCACGAAACGAGGGAGTGTGGGTGCTGGCAGCCCAAACGCTGATTACAGACAAGTTCTTGAGCTGTTTTACCTAAACCTTTTTGACAATATTAAGAAATACATCCCCTTTGCATCTGTAATACAATGGGATTCAAACTGACTTAACTTACTCAGATTTCGGACTCCTGGCCAAGCAGGAATTCAGCGACAGATCCCAGTTCAGTTACCAGCACACCGGAGTGTTTGTGCCGACTGTCAGCAACCCTCCCCGCTCCCCTTCACCCCCAGCAAAATGGATCTAACAGAATGCCTCCCGGCTTTCTGCAAAATATTGCACAAAAGAACCTGGTTTTATGGCCCCTGTTGAGCTCGATGGATCCCGTTCACTTCCACAACCCGGCCGTGCGCTGACCCCGGCTGGGATCTGGCTCGGGGCGGGGGCTCCACCCGAGGAATAAGGTGCCTCTGGTCTCCCCGCCCAGCGGACGGAGCCGACCTGCTGCAGACTCCTGCCATCCTGGCTATTTTATCTGCATTTTCCTCCAACTCTAATAAAATTGCACATTCTGCTCTAAATAAATCCTGCGCAAGTTTATGACATCTTCCATAATCAGAGTTCAAGACAAAACCAACTACTTAGAACCCAAAAATACTACAAATCCTCTTGTCAAACGTTGCCTGATTTTTCTCCATGACTTAAGTGCCCGGATCACGTTCACACAAGCACTATCTTCATGTTTATTCCTCCGTGCCTTCACTACAGCCTAGCAGACTCAAGCTTTGTTCTCAACTGCATGAATATAAATCAACAATTTAAATAGAAATACCCAAAAATCCATTTACAAAATGATTTAATAATTAAAATTAAATTTGACTGGCTAAACTAAAATTTTAGCCTTCTACAATCTGTTGCGTTTGCTCAAAATAGATATTTAAAGTGCAAGGCATATAGATTTTCTACCAAAATTTTGAAACAAATTACTGAGATGGAAAAAAAAAAATTATTACTTGGTTCAGTCGCGTAAAAAAACCCACCTTACTTGTTTCAGAGCCTTTATCTAAACCATCTTTTTTCATGTGTGATATGTATACATACATATAGACAGGACATGCACATGTACAACTGTTTCCCCAGGTAGCTAGTTCATTAATTAGCTTATTTTAAAGTGACAAATCAAAACACATACAGGGTAGAATTTACATGCCTCTATGAAGGAGGAGTACTTACCTTTTTTTTCATGACAGAAAGATTTTTAACAGATTCTGTAGACTATAGGCAGAAAACTCAGTAAGTTAAGCTTTAACACAAAACATTCTAGCTTGCGGAAGAAAGCAGGGCCCATCCAGACCATGGTGTGTGGGGGCTTTATGAGCTTTCTCTGCCACGAGAGGCAAATGACTATTGCCAACCCAAAACCAGAAAAAGTCAGTGCAAAAATTCTTACCTTCAAGAGGTCAATCTCTTTAATGCAATCTTGCCTAGCCTTGGCATCCATCATTTCAAAAATCTTCAAAGACAAAAATACAGAAGATTAACATGAAACAACAGCAACAACAAAGACATTGCAATTTTAACGCGAAATTGGTCTTTCCTCCCCTAATTTGTAGAGCTGCTATAATGAGCATATACACAACCACCAGATCAAAGATAGACCCGTGTTTTAGTTCAGAAGCACTAAAGGGCTAGCAATAGGGTAACACTGACTTTAGAACCCGTAGGCAATATTCTAAGCCGCGCAACAGATAAAGATACTAGTTTCTCAATTTGCTGTCATGATTTTCAAAACAGCTAGTTTAGTCGCTATTAATCTCACACAGTAAATAAGAGATAAAATGTTTACTTTTCCTTTTAAACAGCTTCCACTGGTTTAACAATAATATTGAGCATTAATATTCATTCTGTAATAACCAGAGAGTAAGCCACTAGAAACAAGAGTTTAAAGGATCTGTTGAAGGATTAAAGGCAAATTTCTTCAAACAAAATGCTATTCTGAACATTGCACGATACTTTAAGCCAAGTTACAAGTCTATGCCGCTCACATGAAAGTTTTTCAGAAATTCTTCTAAAAGCAAGCACAGACATTTTTCCTTTTCATGCTCTTGCGTGAGATGAATCTCTCAGCTCTGGGACTATGGTCATTAGGGCCTTGCTCTTTTACACACATTTAATAATAATTTAGTAAACTCTTTTTATAAAGTAATAAGCGAAATTAAAAATAAACACGAAATTGTGCTACTGCTACGTAATTCTGATTTAGGAACATAACCCCACTCCAAGAACCCTCTAAAATCCGACTGAATAAAATAAGAAAGCAGAGTGTTGGCATTTTCTAACATAAAAATATCAAACCAGATCACCCAGTGCTCTCAAACCTTGAACTCTCAACTTATAGAGCATTTTATTGCACTATTACTGCTGATAAAATACCAAAAGAGGTGTTTGACTCGGAGTAATCTGTGGAGACGCTTAGAACATTCCCACTCTACTTGCCAGACCTTAGAACTTTGAACTTAAATGCTCACCTGAACTTTCTTTAATGCCACAGGTTTTCTGTCCAGAAGACAAGTTGCTCTGTAAACTTCGCTGAACTGCCCTCGCCCAATCTTTTTCTCTATCTGAAAATCTGCCAACGTGCAGCGGTACGGATACGACGTTAAATGTCTCTGTTGAAGTCAAAAGAAATTAAATCAATGAACCAGAAGAAGTGATGCAAACCATGAAACTGCATTCCCAATCTCTATTCTCTCTAACTGCAAACTAGTCAATCCTATGACTAATGATACTCAGGAGGTTAAGCTCCTCTCAGTAAGGACTGCTTGGCCAGAAAGGCAAAGAAATTTGGTGTGCAACAGAGTGGTCCCGCTTTCTTTTTCCCACCTTCAGTTTTCTTTGTTCACTTCAGACAACCCTGCACCAGAGCAACAGTGATGCAGAAGAGCAGCACAGGGCTGCCATGCGTGTGCACACACGTTAACGGCAGAGACTCCTGTAAAAATACCGAATAAACCAAAGCACAAAACTCGTAACAGCTACCAAACACGAACAGAAGAGAGCAGAGCCGAGATGTTGTAACGGGCACAGCCTCTCGCTCTCATTGCGGATGGTTGGCAGTTTAATCTGTGCTGATCAGTCTATAGATAATTCTGACCTAAAAGCATTAATTCCTAGCAAATCCATGGGCAACACAGGCTGAATTCAGTTAAATGATTTTTTTAAAAAGGAAATAAAAGCCTTGCCTTCCATGTAAGTAATTAATTAGTCCCAAACTACTGCCTCCCTAGTTACACACCCTCTCACCACCTTTGCCTGCTTGCCTCCCTTGGCAGATGCTGGTGTTACCCTGGAGCAGTCTCAGGTAAATACCCAGCCAGGCAGGTAGCCACGGCCTAACGAGAATTACGTACTCCATGGACTAGGAACTGCTCCCTAGAGCCGGTCCCGTCTCTTCTGTAATTAACAGGACTGCTAACCGATGCTTCAAAGAGGAATTGCGAAAACAAATTACTTAAAGTTGCACTGTGTGCTGTCAGACAGTTTGAAGCTCCAGCCCCACGAGCCATTTCAGAGCTCCCAGGGAAACCCACAACAAGACAGGTCCACGCCAGAGGTTGGGGCCGGGGCTCCCCAGGCATGCAGCCATCGCCTGCAGCTGCATCTTCGGGGACAGCCCCAGCCCAGGAGGGGTGTCCGGCCACGGCTGCCCCGTCAGTCCCCAAAAGGGCGCTGGGGCGGGAGGGGAGGTTTACATCGTGGGTAAAGCCTTCAGCCCAGCATCCTCTGCCAGCACCACGCTGCAGGCAGCACCAGGATCATAGATCATAGATCACAGACTGGCCTAGGCTGGAAGGGACCTCAGAGATCATTTAATCCAACTTCTCTGTCATGGGCAGGGACACCTCTCAACTAGACCAGGCAACACATGGGGACCAAGCAGAAATCAAACCTGCAACCTCGGTGTTGTCATTGTTGTCAGCTCAAGCCACTGAGTTAACCGGCTCTCTGACAGTGCGTATTTATTTTGACAAATAAATTGGTTTGGACTTCTTTTCTTTGCAATAGAAACAAAAACGACTACCAGTTGACAAGCAACAGAAAGCATCAATCAGACTTCTGAAAAGATTCCAGATTTCAAGGTGTCTGCACAACACAGAACTACAGAGGTTTTGTAAACATAGGTTTAAAATTCAGTGTTTTTAAGAAAGCTCACCAATGAAGTCCCCTAAATAGGAATTCCTGCCCCACAAACTGCACCAATCAACCTAGACAAGCTATTTTGAAAACTGTCACCTTTACAGCATCTTTATCCCGACAAATGCAGGAAAAATCCCCACAACGAAATCTACTTCAGGCACACGCAGGAGAGAAACGATCACGCGTTATAAACGCTGATGATACGGAGATGTGGACGTAAATCCCAAATCAGACAATGAGAAGACTGTCAGGTCCTTTTGCTCTCAGCGCGCCCCTCATGCCCCTGGCAGCGGGAGGCTGGAGCGTGTCCCGCGCGTCCGCGCCCCTGCCCGGCACCCGCTGAGGACACCGCGCTCGACTCGCAGCTGAGAAGTTTACGAACTCCAGAGAAGACAAAAACGCAACGCCACAACATCCCGCCAACGTCTGCTAATTCAAAGAGGCACATAAACGGAAATTTAGCTCCAGGCCATCATGACCATCAGCTTTCTCGGTTTAAGTTCCCTAAAAGAGCAAACCTACTCCTTTTCAGATTAAATGGCACTTTGAGCAATTATTTCTGAAACGCCAGGGCCACAGCTAAGCTCCTTCATCCATCAGCATGAGCATGTAAATATTCTCCGAGAAAATTTTAATTCATGAAGAGGAACCTACACAAACAAGCAGCCTGCATTAGGATTTGCAGGAATCCTCACTTCATTCCAGGGAGCACAACCAAAACATTAGTTGAGGCGCATTTTTGTGTGCTGAAGCCACCAGAGCAACGTCTGCACACAAGCATTTGCGATAACTAGTCAGGAACATCTCCGTTTCCTTTTTACATAGGAACTACCAAGCAAATTAACTGAGCTGTCCAGTCCAATCACTTTACCCAGCCAAACTGAAAGTGTCGGTATACAAAGTTACAAAACATTTTTCCTCAATTAAAAAATGGAAAGGAATCAAATAATTTCCTTAACCATGAACACGTGCCTCCTGAGCCAGACTCCTGAGCAGTAAGAAGGTTTGAGCAAAAGCTTTTCTAACTTGGGACTTAACATTCACAATAGACGTATCCGTTTAAACAAGATTTTATGAAGCAACTACCACAAAACTCCCTTTTTAAGGAAGAAAACTCTGCTGCAATCAAGGATGGTATCCATTTGCCCTTCGTACATCATTAAATTGTGTTTAAAACAAGAAGGTTTAAGTGTAAATTAATATTTTAAGCATGTGCCAAGAAATATCTAGCGACTTCTTAACTTGAAAATACAAATAAACGTTAGGCAAGTGACGGGGGGTGTGTGTCCTGACCACTTTCCCATGGTTAGCACATGACGCCTGCCTGTCGTGCTGGAGTTAGTGCTGGCTGATGACTGGACACCTCAGCTGATAGGTTCTGGCATCCTCCAGGACTACAGCTGCACATTTACATATGCAATGACCTAGATTTGCATTTGCTATCACAACCTATCAGACCTAATTAAAGTAATGGAGCTTTCACAGAGGCTGGAAGATGTTTGATACGGCGCAAGGCAGAGAGCGAGCTCAGGTTAGACCAAGCCGTGCCAGAGAGCTCCCTCTTGATGACGGGAGCCCGTTTCCCAGAGGTCTCTTAAAAATGAACCTTCTGTTACGCTTTCCTCTACTTACCCATACGTAACTCTTCCAAATACTGCCACAAGGACACATTTAGAATACCTAAGAAAAACCTACCTCCTCAGAATACCGTCCCTATAGTCTGGCCTGGCACACATTTCACTTTATTTCATGACTTTTGACAGGGGGAACTCCATTTTTTCCCCGAGTCTCTCCACATTTAACCGCTATATTTTTTCACAAAGCTGTCAAAGAACCAAAGCCTATCCTTTTAAATAAACCACGATCTTTATTTCTGCAAATCTCAAAGAGTTTTCATATACAGATATAAATTGCGTGTAAAATTAGACAGCATCACCATCTTCAAAACTGTTCATCAGAAACAGATTCTCTCATTTCCAGGACAGATTCAGGCCCAGTGAACAGTTCAGCTCTGCATGAATACGGTATAACCAAGCCACTGTCTCTGCAGAACAAGTTTCAGGGTCAATGATGGAGCTCGAATTATTAAAAGAAATAAAAAGAAGGGGAGAAAAACCCAACCACCCAACCAACCAAAAAATCCCTCCGACCATTGGAGCTCTAAAGAAAATTGGGCTGTTTGCACATTTCTGTTCCCAGGGCAGCTGGAGGAAGGGGACAGGCTGGGAAGAACTAGTTTTGAGACAAAGACTGTTCTCTTTATCCAACAATGAAGTCTCATTCTTCTACTACTCCAATAAAAAAAAAAAGACACAAAACCCCCTGCCAAATATTAAAGTCAATTAATTCCTCATCTGAATAAAGAGGCTATTCATTTTAAAGAAGAAATGCAGAGATTATTCCAGGAACAAGCTATTCTGGACAGCATCTCTGGCGTGCATGCTCTCTTTTCGATGTAACCACTGATGCGAGAGCAAAAATTTCAAAGCTGGCAGAAGTACACGACGACAACCCTCGTAGCAATACTTAAGGGAGAAGTTGGCCGGAACTTTCAGCCTCAGATTTTGAGGTGTTACAAGACTTTCTGCAAAACAGAGTACAGCAAGTTTTTGTAATACTAAAAAACCAAAATGCAATTAAATAAAGACTTCAGTTATATGAGCTGGGACACACCTGAGCATGTATGCTGAAAGGATAAGAAACTTAATTAAAGATTAATAGGAGTCTATAAAGCAGATCGTAAAGCAACCCAGGGAAATACGGGGTATGACGGTATCAGAAAAGCTCCTTGGTATATACTTGCTCTCTGGTGATAGGACATAGTTTGCACTTACGCTTCCACGTTTTCAGGGCTGGCTGTTACTGCGCCAGCAGAGAGGCTGGACAACAGGTCAGAATTTCTACTTTGGGATAAAGAAGAAGAAGAAGAAGAAGAAGAAAAAGAAGAAGAAGAAGAAGAAGAAGAAGAAGAAGAAGAAGAAGAAGAAGAAGAAGAAGAGGAAGAAGAAGAAGAAGAAGAAGAAGAAGAAGAAGAGGAAGAAGAAGAAGAAGAAGAAGAAGGAAAAGCGGTTCTGTAGAAAAATTTCCACTCTCCAGCACAACTGAAGTTTGGCCAATAGATTTACCTCTTCGTAATTATTTCAGATCTGGGGAAAACCTGAACAGTCCTGAGAAAACTATGCAGGCAGCCCCTCCTGCAGCCTCTAACCCAGCGTTTCAGGGAAAGGAGAGCACTGAAAGACCAAAGAGAAAAATCAGTGAAATACTAACACACTGCAGAGCGAAGCCTGTACGACTGCTTCTCCCAGAGGCAGAGAAAAAATAAGCCTGAACGAGCTGAAAAAAGGGGAATGTTAACAGCTAATTGCACAATATATAAACCCAAAGTGCTAATGTTAATTAATAATAAAGTCAGTTGCTTTACTGCTGCCCGATTGGCATGTGCAAAACTGGCACTAGTCATCATCTGCACAAATGCCTACAAGGTCACAAGGCGTTTAGATTATTTGTAATCAACCTAAAAATCACTAAAGATTGGCTAATGAACAGTTAAAAAGTCAGACACTACAATCTTTAGATGCCAATAAAAGCATCTTTCCTGTAGAGCCACAAAATGAAATATTCTTTAGAAGAATAAAAACATACTCGCCCAATTAATTTTCTGAAATCTCATTAAAAAATTTATCCCGACTAAGTCATACACTTCTGACCTGAATTTTAATTATCTTTACACTGGATATAAGGGGTTTTTTTCTGATATTTGCAATGCATCATTAATTTTAAAGGAATGGTTTCCTTGCTTCTAAAGTGCATACTTCATCTGAATGACATTTACCGTAAACTAATTTCACCTTTAAAAGACATCTGCGATAGTAGATGGGGAAGCTTCAGCCCCTCCAGTCGAACACGTGTACATTATAAGCAATGATTTACTACCACATCAGCGTTCCAAACCTCTTTATGATGTCCCAAATTACACACCCATCTCCATTCAATAATGTCTACCTGAAAAGAATTTTGCATACTTCAAGGTTGAAATTCCAGTGTGAATTTACAAGAACACATTAGAACAGATTGATTAAAAAAGGGACTTTTAAGCTCACAAGAGATGAGGGAACTTAAAATATGGATTATCCTTCACACAGGTAGTCAAGTGATCACTGAAGAACGCACCAGGTTTTGCAATTTGCCGCTGCAAAACTAGACTATGCAGTCATCTTAAAATAACCTAGAATTTGAAGTTTGCTGAAGAACTTGATTTGATTTTCAAAGTTTTAATATCCCTATCAGCAGATATTTGTGCTAGCTTAAGACAAGGAATGAGAGAAATACCAGCTTAAAAATAGCAGACCAAAGCGATACTCACAAAACTAATATTAACATAGAAATTCAGAGAATTATAAATTTAAGAGTCTCAGTTCAACTGTACCTTCATTTTGCAGACCAAAATGACATGACCACACCAGCTCTGCTGCTAAGCTGTGTGAGTATATTAAAGGGTTGTTTAAAAGTGAGTTACTGTGTTTATTTAGTGCAGAAACGAAGTCAAGCTCCGTAGCTTTATATCACTGATTTACTCACAATTAGCGTTTACTGCTTAGACACTAAGTAATCTGGAGACTCAGACGCTTGACGCTCTGGCACATTACTACAAAACCTTCTGCCTCCCGCCGACAAACCCCATCAGGGTAATGCTGGGCAGGTAAGGGAGCCAAGAGCTAAACCTGTGCTTTTATTTGGCCTTCTCCCTATCCATATATGCACTTACTCTAGAAAACTTCCAAATACAAAGCATTACTCTAAAGTGTCATCTTATTACTAAATTATAGTAATGAAAGGCCAAAAAAAGTCTGATAACTCACAGCTGTATACCAACTAGTTATAAAACAAGAGTAACACCTCTGTCAGAACAAAAAAAAAACCAAACCAAACCAAACCCAAAAAACTTTAAGCCGCAGCATAACTACAAAGTTCCTACCAGAGGAGCCCACGGTTGCTCTGGTCTTTGATGGGGCTGTGCGTGTGACACAGCAGTTTTGAACAAAAGGGCCATTCCCCACAAAAACCCCTCCTCTTGAAAGACTCTAAAAGCTCAAGTTTGGTTTTTTCTGCTTAAGCTTTGATCTCAGCCATTCATGACATTTCCTCTAAGATCAGTTTGGTCAATTTTTCCTTCCAAGCCTCTCTCTCCACCATAGACTATTACATAGCATGTCTGTGTTCATTTCTTTCTTCTGAAGAAAGAAATTATGTCATTTTGGATTCTTCCAGGTAATAGGTACTAGAAAATTGAAAATTGTATGTAATTACGTTCCTGCAAAATGGACAATCAGACATATGTAATAAGCAACCGTACCATGCCATCAGTGTAAGCCAGCCTGCCCTCTAAATAGTACAACTGCTGTTAATTTCTAAACGGAGTTTGCTAAGGAGATTGGTTTGGGGTTTGTTTTTTTTCCCAATTCTCTGGTAGACTGTATAGTTTTGCTATTCAGCTTTTTTTAAATTTTATTTTACGAGTAAAACCAAAGAAAGTCTTTCTGCAATCCTAATTCCAAACTACATCATTCTCAGAACAGTTAATGCACTTGGAATCCTCCATTAACATAACCTGGATACTGTGAGAGCGGAGGGGAGGTTTCACTGCACAATGACCATCCAGCAAAATGAGCCCACTCAGCATCAGCAGAACATAGATTATTAGCTACTAATTACACTTAACTATGTCATTACAAATTCTAACATGTGCTCTGAGATGCCATGAATGTATCTGCTGCACAGGAACACTTCCTAATCTTGTTCATGAAATAATTACAGGGGCTCTATCCTGCCAAATGAGGCAGTAATTAACCCTAATTGCTCGAAATGCAACTGGCTAATTCTAGGAGATTAATCAAGGGGATTCAATTATTATTAAATGACTTAATATGACAAATTGCTGCATTAGGAGAGGGGGGCTTTGCTCCGTACGACGTTACTTTCCCAGCAGCGCCGCGTTAAGACACATCCATCGCTGTGCTCCGTGTAGGCAACTCACTGCTCTGGGAGATCGTGCTCCGCGTTTCAATACGGCTTTCCTGACGGCCGCTGCCTGTTCGAGGAACCTGCATCAGCACGGGACGGCACGTTTGGAATGACAAATTCACACCCGCAGCCCCCTCCCTAAGGTAACGTTACAGCACGGTTGCAGTACTCGTCTTTCTGACTGCTTTTTCTTGATGCTTTTTGTTTACTCCTCAAAACCCATGCAGGTAAAACTTAATCGTTGTGATAAACAGTCTACAAAAGGCAAGCAGGCAGAATTCACAAAACAAGTTTCACGGCTACGCTGAAGGGATCGACAGCGACTGCAGGTCTAACCCAAACTTTAGCTCGCTTCCGCAGAGAGGCCCCGAAGAGACACACGGGCTGCTGGAGTCAAACTTGGTAACAGTAAGGACAAAGCACCTTGCGGGGGAGATTCCAGAGACTCACAGGAACCGCAGTCCGAGAGCCTACAGCTTCATGTAGGACCAACTTTTTCCTGTATTTGGTAATTATTTCTTCATTTATTATTAAACTATAAAAGGAGATAAAATACATTTATTCACTTACACAAACAACTGCTTTTCTTTGGCATTTTCTTCAAAGAACCATAGAGAAGAGAAAGCCAACACAGTACATGTTTTTATAAGATGATTTAAAAATACTCACTTTAAGCAAAATTCAAACTATTTTCTTTTTCTCTTACTATCATCAAAAAAAATGGATTCAGAAAACCCTGACCGGCTGGCAGAATCCCAAACTGGATATACCCTAAAACTGCTACAACTGCCCAATAAATAAAAGGGGGGAAAAAGAAAAAAGGCTAAATACTAAGAGAGCTATCGACCTTTACAAAAGGAAAGGAAGAAAACAGACAAGGAGAGAGATCAGGGACACAGGCACTTACCTGAGGATCATGCTGGTACTCCTGCCCCGGCAGCTTGCAGAGAGGGTTGTTCTGGTCCCCTCGATGGTGTGGATGGTTATGTTGCCCTTCCATGGTATCATACCAGACTCTGCCTCACAGTTCTGCTGGAGTTAAAAGAGAGAAGGGAGAGAGAAGTCTCGTCACTGGCCATGGAGTGCTGGAAGTAGAAAACTCTTTCTCAACAGAGCAGGAACTGATTCCTTCCCTTCCTTCCCTTGGACTGACTCATGCACACAATTCTCCAAGAAAGAAACCCCTTGTCGACCACCACCCCCCGAGCTGGTCGCCGCAAGCAGAGCTGCACCCCACAAGCCGAGAGGACAGCAACAGGTCAGAGCTGCCCTCCTCTCCCAGGGCTGCAAAACCAAACCACCAGCATCACAAGTGTTATGGGCATCATCTCCTAATAAGCCCAATAGCAGACAGCAGGTTACCTTGGTTAGCGGGACGTCATCTACAGAAGACACTGCTTCTGTCACCTCTCACAGCAGCTGGCCCGACTGCCCCAGAGCCACTGAGCCGAGATGGCCCCAGCGGTCGCTCAGTGGCCAGCTGAGGGTTAGCACCCCTCCGTCTGCCAAACAAAACCCCCACACAGTCCCACCAAACAGCTGTAGCTTTCTTTGGCCAGAGACCACCTGAAAGTGTGACCGAGCTGAATCAAAGTATTGCACAGTAGGACAAGAGTACTTTTATTTTGAGCAGTATCATAAAACCAAGCAAGAGCTTGTGCATAAGAGGAAGGAAGAGGACGCACAAGTACTTGAGTGAGAGGGCTCAAGGCCGAGGTTCTTGTCAGCTGTAACACGAACCAGTTGGAAGGAACTGGAAGCGTGGCAGTCAGTTTCCATTTTGAAGAATTAAAACAAAAAATTAAAAAAAATGAGAAGTGAAATTCCCACAATGGTGAAGCAAAGGAACTTATTTCCCCAAACTGGATGTACCAGACTTGTCATTATTTCAGTAGGCTGCTGGACATTTGAAAACACCACCCGAGCCCAACGCAGAGCAGCAGGGGTACCCCTGCTCTCGAATGCCCATCGCCACGGCACAGAAATATCCCGTTCCTCCGGCTGCGTGCGCAACTGCGGTGCCTCAGCGTCAGGAGGAGCCACCCAGCCCACAAAGCCTGGCTGCCACGCAGAGACCACCCGAAGCAGTTTGCGGGCTGTCCCCCTCTGCAGAGGGCCAGCTCGGAGGCGGCAGCTTCCAGCCCAGCACGGCAGAGCGATCAGGAACGACCGTCTGCTCACCTGCAAACACGGAGCCGTAGCGGGCACGGGCTGCGATGCGCTGCCCATCAGGCAGCCGAGATGCTCCCAGTCTGGAACACAACCGGGATCCCACGGTCACCAGCGCCCTGCACAGCTTTTAGGAATGCTGCAGTCAGCAGCAATACATATTTTCTAGCCCTTCTGGGAAACAAAAACCATACTCGAACTATCAGTGTCACCACGTCTGAGCCTGACGCTGAGCCAAATCCGGGTAATTTTATCAGCTGCTCGGGGGCCGCACGGAGCACATCGCAGCGCCCCTTGCTCCATGCCAGGTCTGGGGTCAGGCTCCAGCCCCGAGCAAAGCCAGCCCTCAATTTCCCAGCAAATATAGAACTTGCACAACACACACACACACACACGTTCTTTCTCCACAAAGGACTATATGCAGGTTTGGGGGGCTTATTTAATCACGTTATTCGTAACTAATTATTCGTTATCCACACACGCTCTAGGTAATACGCCACTCGGAGCCACACTGTTGCTGTCCTCCGCAGCGACGAGAAGCCTAATGGTGACAAGGGAAGATTTAGAGGCCAACGCAAGCATTTGCAGAAACTTGTTTCAAGAGTTTTGGCAAGTATTCACTCAGCAAAAGAGCACAACCTGACCTCATTAGTGTATTAATAGTGTGTGCCCGGCACTTGGGCAATGACTAACTCTTCATTTAAAATACAAAGGTATTTTAAATATTTGGAGGAGTGGGGGAGAAAATGTGATGCAGAAGAATTTCTGTAGCAAGTTGTGCTTGTCTTTTTTTAACAGCTGTCAGTGAAATAAGCCTTTAGCTCTGGCAGATCCTTCCCAACACCAGCTACTGTAACACGCACACACGCTGGACTGGGGAGAAAGCAGAGAAAAGGCTCCTCTTGTTTCTGAAGCAAATGAACTTTCACTAATGAACACTCACTCAAAAAGGGTTAAGAGAGCTGGAGTACCTGCTGCATGTAAACAGGCCAACACATGGGTCGCTCCCAACAAAAACAGTTTTTCAAGGTTGGTACTACAAAGCTCCAGTGGGGGAGGGACAATCACTATTAGTACGAAGTTTGATTTTAAGATTCCCTTGGTAACAGGCATCTGTAGGCTTACTGTTAACCAGGTCAATATGCAAAAAAATTAAAAGATGTCTCTTAATATCAATATTAAACTGTTCTATGAAACTTGTACCTTACATTACACTGCCAGAATTATCTTAGTTATTTTATTATTCATGATTTGAAGGAAGGCTGTTTACTTCCTGCGAGAACGGAACACAAGCTCTTTCTAAGTGCACAAGCACAGAGCAAACACTGCCAGGGACTGCGGGCTACTGACAGCCTCACTTCTCGCCACTCGTCTCCAAAGGAATTCAGAAATTTCCCATTTACAGCCTTGAGATAAAAGGCATGTCCAGGCAGCGTCACGTGAAATATCTGTAGTCTTACTACTGATCACACATCGCATCTACTGTGTCCTGCCTTTGGGAAGGACTAAAGCTGAAAACGAGAAAAGGGAGTTATTTCTGAATAGGAGAACCTGTGTCTGATCACACAAATCTGGGACAATTCCTAAGAGAACCACAACTCCCAGCTGCCATAAGGAGACTGAAGACACAGTTCCTTACCGTGAGGGAAGACAATTAAGAGCTCAGAAGAGCCTGCCTGCCACGAGCCCAGGGTGTGCGTTTGGTCACTGCTAGCTTCAAGTGCTACAGCTGGAAGAGAAGGAAGAAGAACGAACAAAATACCAGCTTTGAAAAGAGATACGGCACAGCTCACATGACACCAGCTCCGAGCCCGCTGACACCGCCGGGACAGCGTGTCCTGCTCGGAGCTGTCAGCTCGGCTATTCTGGGCTGTGGGCGAGCACGGGCCATAGGTAGGCTGGAAGAGGCAGCCCCGGGAAGGGGCTTCACAGAGGGTCTTCTAACAGCAGCCACACAAAAGCACTTGGTTACGCCAAAAAATACACGGATTGCACAGAATTGCAACTCCACAACACTCTACGGGGGTTTGGAGATTTTATTTTTTTGTTAAAAAGTCTAACTATGGAACCAATGTTGAAATTCTACTTTTAAACATGAAAATGTTGAGCAAAGAACATGACAGTGTGTGACACAACTGCTTAAAACCAGTGACTTTCACCTGCACCCCAGACACCTGCCCTCTCCTGAGGAAGTGACCATACTTTGAGCTACCTCTTACTAATCCCGAAGTTACTCTGGATATTAGAGGAAACATTTTAGATAGGGCTTGTTCTAGGACTACTGAAGAAAACCACAAACAAATATTTAAATCTGTTCAGCCACCACTTACTCCATCACTCCTTTCAGGCTACACAATCTCTGCATTAAGTTACCTGGTGGAACCTGACAGTTTCCTCGAGACCCTTCCCTGTCATTACTGGCCCAAGCATTTGAATGAGATGCAGCACACCAGAAACCCTGTCTTCATTCCTTCGAAGAAGAATGATGCTCTCAAAGTTACCTGAACGCGTTCCCACGCCGCTCAGGCTGGAAGGGTGCTAACGTGAGCGTCTCACGCCAAGAGAAGCTGCTGCCGTGTACAGCAGGACGTGCACGTTACCGACGCCGCAGCAGAAAGGCTGAGCTACGTGACACTTCAGCTTAGTTAAAGCACGTAATGCCTCATTAACTGGCGGCAACATTAATAGGTAATGAATTTTCCTTTAATCATTTTTTCAGTAGTAATCTTAAATGCTACACTTAATTCACCAGCATCCAGAACAAGCGGTCACCACGTCTAAATCAAAGGTACACCACCCCATCTGAGTCACTCTTTGACCTGTATGAGAAGTGAGAGAAAAAAAATCGGCATTTCCGGTGTATTTTAGGATGTAACTCTACTAACAACTGGACCAAGATCAACACATTTACTTTACGTGTCACTTCTTAGCAGCAACAGTATCACTGGCACAATACAGCATCAAAGGAATCAAATCGGGAAGGAAAAAAAGCCACTCAACACAAAACCAGGCGGTGACAGTAATTCTCCAGATTCGGTCTCATTTCCTTATTATCAAATGGGAGGGATGGGGGGGAACGGTTGCAGACAAATAACTGAAGGGTTTTTTAATCTGTTCAAACAGCCACAGACAATAGCAGGAAATAAGACAAAAGGTCTTGGAATAAGCTCTCTTAACATTGGCATGTTTTTACTTTATGTTGTTCTAGCTCTGCACTTTTACTTCTCATGTGACAGGTTTTTTTATTCCTGCTTCCAAACTTCCTGTGAAGCTTTGCAGTGTCAAACATTTTGACGCTGGGTCTTGACCATGACAGTAAATTAAAACATTTCCAAATTGCGCGAAGCATCATATCTTTCCAGAAAGTGGATAAGAGAACGGGATCATCATCTGTGAAAGGCATTACAAGAACAACTTAACAGCCTTCTGGAATTACAACAAATACTAAAAGACATAAGTCCTCAAAAACACATGTGCCTCAAAAATCCACATACACAAAAGGAAGGACTGTATACAGTTGATAAAGTCTCTTGCAGCATTCTCCAGCTTTGAAAGACAGATTTCCACCCTGTTTTAATCAAACCTGAAGCATTTACCTCTACAGTCAGAAAAGCAACTATCTGTTTTGGGAACTATAGACTAAAAAAGAAATCAAATTACAGCAACTGGGTTCCAACTCTGGAGAGAGGAAAGGGCAAGCAGAGCAGATAACCATGTCTGTGCCCACTGGTGAACAGAGTGCAGAGAGGGAGACCTCACCGAAGCTCTTCTGATGCAGTGCGACTTCCAGGATATTCCAGCCAAGTCATCCCAAGCATCTATTGCAATGGTTTCAGTATTTGGGGTCAATTTGAATCAGCCAGACAAATTCCAGATTACTTGGTGTGGCTGCCAACCATCAGAATAACTTTTACAACAGAAAAAGCATCAGCAGTTCAGGTTACTTTGAAATACTGGAGCTATGATCGCTCAACATCAGCAAAATCAGCTGCCTTATACGCGTGCCATCCCTGTTTTACATTAACACACGCAGCTCACTTCCCTCTGCACCAACCACAAAAGTACATTTATCATACCAAAACCAGAGGGAACTCTCGTGAATACAGAATCCCCTGATATTTCCAATTATTAAAATACTGGCATTTAGCTGCATAGGATAAATAAAGTGAGACATACGTCGTCTTGGTAACACTTTTAACTTTCTAATACAAGAAAGACACTGTGACAACACCAAGTCACACGGAAACACGGCACCTCCCGTACAGCTGAAGGGGACAGGATTGGTCACCTGTACCTGATCCACTGGGGGAAACAGTTTACAAAAAAAGGAAGGAAAGGGGAAATGCAAAAGGTATGTGCAACTGTGCCAAAACACCTATAAAAGAAAAGGCCCCACCCACGCAGTAACGTAACTGGCATCACAGTTTTCAAGCATCCTGCCCCTTACTGCCACCCGCCAGCAGCACAGTTATTCCTGCGTTCAGAGGCACTGTGCCCGTGGAGTCTGGGGAGCTTTTACAGAAGGAAAATAAACCCCCCCTCGTGCAGTCAGCTCTCCCACCACATCCTGGCTGCAATTCCTCTCTGGGTATCTAACCGCGCTATGCCCCATCCCACCCATCCGACGCCCGATTCCGTAGAAAGCAAAACAAAACACAAACCCCATCGGAGCCCGTGGTACCTTGCAGGTACCTGACAGGTGGGATTCTCAGAGCACAACAGCCCAGGGCACTTGTTAGCAAAGGCTGACATCATTAGTTACGAGACATTCATTAAGGAGCAGAACCTCATCAGCCCCCGGGCTCAGCCTCACGCACCCCACTGCCCCGGGTGCAGCTCCTCCCCACGCCGGCTCGGCGGAACAGCTGTGACCAGCCTAATGGAGCACCACCATGTGTCTCTGGATGCCTCAAACTCAACCACAGGCCAAATTATTTGCTCCCAGATGTACGATAACGCAAAAGGACCGTGCACCTCTCGGGCAGACAGCCAAGCAGCAGTCTGAGGGGCTCGGTGTTACAACTGCTTGCTGCACCAGCACTCCTCACCTTTCCTGCAAGTCGCTCCAGCTGCTCCCACGAGCCCAGCGCTCAGCTCTGGAGGAGCTGGAAAATCCAACAGCCCAGCTCCTGCTAAACTCAACCACATATATACGCCACAGCACATACTTATTTTTGTATATATATGTGTGTGTGTGTGTGTGTGTATAAGCTTTTTCACTCAGTTACTAAATCCCTCTCACATTCTCTCGCTACACAGAGCGGGCAAGGGGCTCTGTTTGGGTATCTCGTGCAAAATGAAACAGCAAGTGGCCATATTTATTTCCAGAAATCCACAAGTTGCTCAAACACAGGCAAGTACATTACTTAACCCACTAAACAAACATCCATCTTTTTACATACACAAAGAACTGAGACCAAGAGCGGAGGAGCCCCGCCAGCGTACGTAGGCCAGGTGAGCCGTGGCGCTGGGCAGCAGCTCGCTGTTCACCGCAGGCTCCCCAAAGACTGGAGCAATGCAAACTGTTTTACAAAACAAACACAGCCACAGCAGTAACACTTTCTTCCTCTCTACTGCCCAATAATATCCTTCCTCTCGCTGGCTCATAAAATAAATCTGTCAGGATTCTATATGAGATTACCTATATATTTAAATGATGATCCTGGCTGACGATTACATTACGGCTGTGGTTCAGGGCACGTCTGGGAGAAGGCAGTCCAGTCCTAGGAGAGTATTATTTCCGAGTGACTTTTATTGTCCATTATCTTACTCCATTTGTGTCACAGCTATGATGTCTGGTAGGAATAGTTCACAACAGCAAATATCTTTGTCGTTAGTATTCTCATTGCAATTTAGTTAGATCAACCTTTAAATCTCATCCATCACACTGAAGAGCTTTGGCAAAGCAAGCGCAGTAATATATGCTTCCACGCAAAACCTAATTACAGGCTAGGTTAAAAAGCCTACCCCGTTCCTTCTGCAGTGCAAGGTGACAGGAAATCCTGAGCATCCCTTGGTTTCTCACTCTCCCTTTTTGCTGGTGAAGTGCGTAACCCGTTCCTTACAGCAGACTGATTCTGTCTGGCACATGACAAACTTACTTGAACCTAACAATTAAACTTCTGACAGCGTTTCCAAAAGCAGAGAGTATTTACTGCAAACGCTTGACAATTTTTTCCTCTCTGCTCATCTCTCTCAACAGTCACCTTATGATGACTGGAAATTACCATAAGCAAATAGCAGTCTAACATCCAAAAAAACCCTCATGTTAATGTGAAATACACACCTGCCAACGCTGAAAAAAAATCTGAATATGAATGTTAAAGGAAACAACACGAGGGCTGCCACTGAAACACACCAGACAGGAGAGAACACTATGAGAGCGGAGTTAAATAACACAACTCGGGGAAGATTTGTTCGGGGGCGCAGCTCCCCGCGGCAGAGCTGCCCAGAGCCGTGGCTGCCCGCCACCCAGGGACACAGCTTTGGTAGCCTCAGCAATGCCATCCTTGACCAAAGTGCTAAAGTGTTATCTAATACAATTTTACTCATCCTCATTGACATAAGTTCTAAAGGTCAAATGCAAATTGGCAGAAATCAACTTTCCCAGCCTTTAGTATCAGGGAAGCTTTAAAGGGCAGGTCCTGCATCTAGCACTGAAGGTAATAAAAGCATCAGTCACCAAACACAGTTAAAGTGTCAAAGTAAAATTTTCTTTACTGGTATTTTTAAGTACTACAGACCCGAGCTGTGGTTTTCCACTCAACCTTTATTTGAATTTCATTTAAACAGATGAGTATTCTTGAAAACTTGCAGAAGCACACCCTTATCCAATCTAAATAACTCATACCAATACAAGTTACAACCATTCAAACTATGGAATTGACCTCACAAAGAGAAAATACAAAAATATATTTATGTATTTATATATTCAAAATTTTACAAGAAGGTGCCACCCAATGAAAATGTAGAAGCCAAGTCACAGCTCTCGCTGGGAACTGTACTCACAATTTAGAAGCCCCCAGAAAGGACGAGGATGTTTGTAATGAATTGATCACTGAGCAGACCAACGGTGTTTTAATCACACCTCCCATCTTATGAGCATTGGAATTACCCTGAAAGCCGGTGCAGGCGGGTTTGTGTAAAGATTTTGTGCAAACAAGATTTTGAACAGCCGGTAACAGAGTGCTGGCTGCTCAAACACCCCAAACCTACTGAATGAGAATGTTTTAGTGAAATGGCTGAAAAGCCCTAGAGCTTTTTCATACTGTGTCAACAACTGATATTCATTAAACAAATGCTGTGACAGACACCGTAATTCACTCTTCCATACCTAGAAGCAAAATGACATTAAGTCAACTATTTAAAGCTATTCGGAGCCATCTCGCTGTAGATGTCAATAAAACAAATGCTTCCTGCCAATAATTAAGTATCTGTGTCAAACTTCCACTCTCTTTCAAATCACTCTCTACATCCAGCTCAGGTCCATATTCCCATTTTAAGCAAGCAAGATTATAATTTCAAATAGTCTGCATTCTAGTTTGGGGACAGATCTGGTGAAATGACTTGAAAATAGCAAGGTCTGACACAGTTCTCCCCTCCCCAACTGTATTACTATGCCTCAAGATGCTACTCGAGTTTATACAATACTTTTGATAGAACATTTCATATGCTCATTGCTTGCATCAATTCTCACCACGAAACATAAAGGTTTCTAATGTTGGTCTTAAAAGATTTCATCTGAGTTAAGGGGTTGGGTTGTTTTTTTTTTCCTGTGTTGCAGTATCGGCTCCCTAGATCTTGGTCCCAAATATAAAGACATAATTGTTCGTGAAATTCTTTCTGAATACCCTTTAGACACTGTGTAGCTCAACCCGTCCATTACCAGGGATGGTTTCACGTGGCTCCTGTTAAACAGCCCGAGGATCAGCGCCAAGAGAACTTGCAGTTCTAAGGAATCAATGCGATAAGGTAAACGTTCCTTTTCACCAGCCACACTGGACTATTGCTGCCTCATATTTCACTGCACGGAATTTCCTCATGCCCCAGCACATGTAAATATTTATGTACGATGTATGTGTAAGATGTAGATGAATATCAAATACATGTTCACATTCAAAACTGAGGATGGACAGCAGCCAGAGGTATTTAAATTACAACAGTTCCTTTGAAGAGAGGTAATACCGCAAACACAGCAAGAACAGGTTGCATTTTCCCCCAACTCGTTTTCATTTGTGTTTCAGATAAAATAAGAAGCAAACACACCTGAATTTACATTCTTCTAGTTGCAATTTCGAGTATTCACCATACTCATTCTTCCAACCTTTGAAACATCAGAGATAGACCTCTCAGGCCACTACTGTGTGCGAACGAAACACACGTTGAAAATAAACACATACTAAGTCTACCTGGAATCTTCCTGTATTGCTTACTAAGCATGCAGCAACATGCTCACCTTTTAATTTATAATGCAATAAAGCTTTCAAGCCTGAAGCCAAATTATTTAAGAACATTTATGTTATCCTTCTCAGAATTCATTCGTTTCTGATGAAGGAAAGATTAAATATAGGCTGGAAATACATTCACAACGTATACATTCACAGAAACTGCCAGACATTTTCACATCATTAAATCATAACTGCAATAAGTAACATCACACACCGCTCTGAAACGCGCACCATCTGCACCAGTAACGGCAGCGTCGGCAGCACGCCGGCTGCACGGGCAACAACCGGCTGTTTGCACACAAATAGGCAAAGCCACCGTGCTACCAGCGAGCTGACAATCTACGTAGGAAATACAGTTTCCACTCTAGATCAACATCTGAAGAGCCCCTGTAAAAAAGAAGAGCCAAAAATCAAGTAGTAGGGAAGACCGAACGTTCCCAACCTATGTTGAAAACATGGAATAAAACAAAGGAAAAGAGCAAGCCCAAGTCAGATGGGCTCAAAATCCATGAAACCTGCTGTAACCTCTCTGTTCGCACACTTTATCTCAAGAGCCATTAATGTGAGTCTTTAAGAGCCAACATATCTGTCTCAACACAGGAAAAAGGAATGGAGGAAGGTATGGAGATACATGTGGATGTATATTCACCCAACTTCAAGACATCAGAACAACAGCTTGAAGTATTTACATTTCTCATAATCAGAAGTAAGAAAGAGAAAGGATGCCATGAATTACACAGCTCAGCCAATCTAAAGATTCCTCTGACTCAATTCCAAAGGCAACTTCAAAGTCCTCTCATAAAACTCTGGGCAGAACCTCCAAGCAGCCAGATGCCAGCACTGCAGGAAGAGCTCTCGCAGCACCTGGACCTCGCAAGGAACAGCCAAACGGAAGCAGAAACTCTTCCCCAAGAGGAAAGCTTTTACATTTTTCTACTTATAAAAACAGCTGCATTAGAAATACGTTTGTATTTTGTCCACCACAAAATACGCTAAATAAGACTGCACGATCAGTATTGCTGGAAGGTGCTTTATCTAGACTAAACGAAATAGCAGCTTCCCTGCACGTTCCTGAGTGCCTGCACCTCACGGCACCGCTTTTCCCACCCCTAATGCAGCCCTTTAGCTCACAGCCACACTTCCACACCACCGCACCTCACACACCTCCAGCTCCTTTCCCACATGGGCACAGTTTTCCAGGAAGAACAAAATTCATTCACCACTGCAGTGCCTTGCACATCAGATCTATGAGGTAAAACAAAAAAGAACTGCTCTTTATAAAAAGCCTGCATAGCTACTTTCATTACTTCTTTTGATGACAGACAGGGTTAATGACGTTCTTGCAGAGAACTCTCCCTTTCCTGGGCTAAATGCCCAAATTCTTTCAGGATTCACAAGACTTGTCTATTTAAATTGGGTCCAATTTTTTTT